>NC_068939.1:116087533-116252533 GCF_016801865.2 Culex pipiens pallens
GTATCAAAATTCAGCATTTTCAAAATCAAGCTCACTGATGACGCTGAAAACAATTTTGGACATATCTGGCCACTTTGGGACCGGTTCCAGGTTCTCCGGTGGAACCCGGAATATCAAAACTACGGAGTATTTTCAAGAATTTTATTAGAGTGGCAATATGGGTATCAAAATTCAGCATTTTCAAAATCAAGCTCACTGATGACGCTGAAAACCATTTTGGACATATCTGGCCACTTTGGGACCGGTTCCAGGTTCTCCGGTGGAACCCGGAATATCCCAACTACGGAGTATTTTCAAGAATTTTATTAGAGTGGCAATATGGGTATCAAAATTCAGCATTTTCAAAATAAAACTCATTGATGACGCTGAAAACCATTTTTGGATACTTCTGGCCATTTTGGGACCGGTTCCAGGTTCTCCGGTGGAACCCGGAATATCCCCAATTCCAGAGTATTTTCAAGAATTTTATTAGAGTGGCAATATGGGTATCAAAATTCAGCATTTTCAAAATCAAGCTCATTGATGACGCAAAAAACTATTTTGAACATATCTGGCCACTTTAGGACCGGTTCCAGGTTCTCCGGTGGAACCCGGAATATCCCAACTACGGAGTATTTTCAAGAATTTTATTAGAGTGGCAATATGGGTATCAAAATTCAGCATTTTCAAAATCAAGCTCACTGATGACGCTGAAAACAATTTTGGACATATCTGGCCACTTTGGGACCGGTTCCAGGTTCTCCGGTGGAACCCGGAATATCCCCAATTCCAGAGTATTTTCAAGAATTTTATTAGAGTGGCAATATGGGTATCAAAATTCAGCATTTTCAAAATCAAGCTCATTGATGACGCAAAAAACTATTTTGAACATATCTGGTCACTTTAGGACCGGTTCCAGGTTCTCCGGTGGAATCCGGAATATCCCCAATTCCAGAGTATTTTCAAGAATTTTATCAGAGTGGCAATATGGGTATCAAAATTCAGCATTTTCAAAATCAAGCTCATTGATGACGCAAAAAACTATTTTGAACATATCTGGCCACTTTAGGACCGGTTCCAGGTTCTCCGGTGGAACCCGGAATATCCCAACCAGAGCTGAAAATGTCAGGGGTCCTGACGCGAAAATCGGCGACGCATACACGATTTTTTCAGATCCATTCACTGAACCGCAAAACCGTGACATAAACAAACCCGACTCAGTCGTGAGTGCCCTAGCTCACTGAGCAGCTGCAATGCGAGGCAGTAGTCGACCAACGCTCATTCGACGTTGCACGCACACACATAAAGAAACAAGTTTTTACAAAAAAAGTTGGTATTTATGCGTGGAAATGTAATTTTGAATATAAGTTATGGTTGTTTTAAGTGTTTTGCACAGTCTAGAACCATTCAATTGTTTAAAACTAGTCAAAATAGTGTTTAGAGAGGATTTTACGAGTCAGTCATACGACACGAATTGAGTGAGTGTAGCTCATTTTTTCACGTCTCTCATTCTCCAGCAGTCGACCGGCACGAGTCAGGCGGCAGTGGTTGAACGGACACAGTAGGCTTACAGTCAGATGCTAGCAGTGGACTGACATTTTGGTTTGCTTCATGGGTACGCTGGGTTGGAAACATTTTGCAGGCCCTTACCTTAAGTTATTCCCAAAACCAACCAGGTAACTTTTTTTTAGCCCTCTATTTTCTAGTTGTTTTGCATTTTGGATCGAATGTTGAATGACAATTTGTTTAAAATTTTATCATAATGCAAGTTACAGTACAATTATAATACCCAATACCATATTGGACCGATCTGGCCACTTTGGGACCGGTTCCAGGTTCTCCGGTCGAACCCGGAATATCCCCAACTCCAGAGTATTTTCAAGAATTTTATTAGAGTGGCAATATGGGTATCAAAATTCAGCATTTTCAAAATCAAGTTCACTGATGACGTTGAAAACCATTTTGGACATATCTGGCCACTTTGGGACCGGTTCCAAGTTCTCCGGTGGAACCCGGAATATCCCCAATTCCAGAGTATTTTCAAGAATTTTATTAGAGTGGCAATATGGGTATCAAAATTCAGCATTTTCAAAATCAAGCTCATTGATGACGCAAAAAACTATTTTGAACATATCTGGCCACTTTAGGACCGGTTCCAGGTTCTCCGGTGGAACCCGGAATATCCCCAATTCCAGAGTATTTTCAAGAATTTTATCAGAGTGGCAATATGGGTATCAAAATTCAGCATTTTCAAAATCAAGCTCACTGATGACGCTGAAAACCATTTTGGACATATCTGGCCACTTTGGGACCGGTTCCAGGTTCTCCGGTGGAACCCGGAATAACCTCAATTCTACAGTATTTTCAAGAATTTTATTAGAGTGGCAATATGGGTATCAAAATTCAGCATTTTCAAAATCAAGCTCATTGATGACGCAAAAAAACTATTTTGAACATATCTGGCCACTTTAGGACCGGTTCCAGGTTCTCCGGTGGAACCCGTAATATCCCAACTACGGAGTATTTTCAAGAAATTTATTAGAGTGGCAATATGGGTATCAAAATTCAGCATTATCAAAATCAAGCTCACTGATGACGTTGAAAACCATTTTGGACATATCTGGCCACTTTGGGACCGGTTCCAGGTTCTCCGGTGGAACCCGGAATATCCCAACTACGGAGTATTTTCAAGAAATTTATTAGAGTGGCAATATGGGTATCAAAATTCAGCATTTTCAAAATCAAGCTCACTGATGACGCTGAAAACCATTTTGGAAATATCTGGCCACTTTGGGACCGGTTCCAGGTTCTCCGGTGGAATCCGGAATATCCCCAATTCTACAGTATTTTCAAGAATTTTATTAGAGTGGCAATATGGGTATCAAAATTCAGCATTTTCAAAATCAAGCTCATGGATGACGCAAAAAACTATTTTGAACATATCTGGCCACTTAAGGACCGGTTCCAGGTTCTCCGGTGGAACCCGTAATATCCCAACTACGGAGTATTTTCAAGAAATTTATTAGAGTGGCAATATGGGTATCAAAATTCAACATTTTCAAAATCAAGCTCACTGATGACGTTGAAAACCATTTTGGACATATCTGGCCACTTTGGGACCGGTTCCAGGTTCTCCGGTGGAACCCGGAATATCCCAACTACGGAGTATTTTCAAGAATTTTATCAGAGTGGCAATATGGGTATCAAAATTCAGCATTTTCAAAATCAAGCTCACTGATGACGCTGAAAACCATTTTGGACATATCTGGCCACTTTGGGACCGGTTCCAGGTTCTCCGGTGGAATCCGGAATATCCCCAATTCTACAGTATTTTCAAGAATTTTATTAGAGTGGCAATATGGGTATCAAAATTCAGCATTTTCAAAATAAAGTTTTTTGTTGACACTCAAATTATTTTTTTGGAATGATTTTGAAAATGCTAAATTTTTTTATGCGTATTGCCACTCCAATAAAATTCTTGAAATTGCTCTGTAATTGGGGATATTCCGGGTTCCACCAGAAAACCTGGAACCGGTCCCAAAGTGGCCAGATATGTCCAAAATGGTTTGCAACGTCATCAGTGAGCTTGATTTTGAAAATGCTGTATTTTGATACCCATATTGCCACTCTAATAAATTTCTTGAAAATACTCCGTAGTTGGGATATTCCGGGTTCCACCGGACCATATTGCCATCTAGGAAAAGCTCCGTAATTGGGGTTGTTCCGGGTTCCACACACTCCGTAGTTGGGATATTCCGGGTTTCACCGGAGAACCTGGAACCGGTCCCAAAATGACCAGATATGTCCAAAATGGTTCTCAGCGTCATCAATGAGCTTGATTTTGAAAATGCTGAATTTTGATACCCATATTGCCACTCTAATAAAATTCTTGAAAATACTCTGGAGTTGGGGATATTCCGGGTTCGACCGGAGAACCTGGAACCGGTCCCAAAGTGGCCAGATATATCCAAAATGGTTTTCAGCGTCATCAATGAGCTTGATTTTGAAAATGCTGAATTTTGATACACATATTGCCACTCTGATAAAATTCTTGAAAATACTCTGGAATTGGGGATATTCCGGGTTTCACCGGAGAACCTGGAACCGGTCCTAAAGTGGCCAGATATGTTCAAAATAGTTTTTTGCGTCATCAATGAGCTTGATTTTGAAAATGCTGAATTTTGATACCCATATTGCCACTCTAATAAAATTCTTGAAAATACTCTGGAATTAGGGATATTCCGGGTTTCACCGGAGAACCTGGAACCGGTCCCAATGTGGCCAGATCGGTCCAATATGGTATTGGGTATTATAATTGTACTGTAACTTGCATTATGATAAAATTTTAAACAAATTGTCATTCAACATTCGATCCAAAATGCAAAACAACTAGAAAATAGAGGACTAAAAAAAAGTTACCTGGTTGGTTTTGGGAATAACTTAGGGTAAGTGCCTCTGTTTTTGACTTTTCAAAAAGCAAAATAATCTAGAGATCTGTCCGCATCTTTTGCTTCTTGAATTTTGAAAATCCGTCCACAGGGAGCCGAGATACAGCTGTTTGAAGTTGGACTTCGCCTTTTTTCGCTAGCTTGGTAGTTCGCGGGATAATATTGAGGATGGTAGTTTAACCCTTTCAGGCCTGATGGGTCATATATGACCCATACCGAAATTCGGTTGTATAAAATCACACAGTGCTCAAAACATATAACATTGTTCAGCAAAATTGTAATTTATGAGTTTCTCTACCTAGGAAAAAATGTTTGAGTGGTTGTTAATGGCCTTTTTGACGACCTAGGACATCCTGAAAACCTGAAATTTGGAAACTTCAGAAAATGTTTAAGATAATTCAGGCTTACAACGATTTTTCCAGGCAAATGAAGTTTAGTTATTACCAGTCACATCCCCACGACCATTTGGCACCACTTCGATCCCTTTGGATCTCTTTTGGGATGGTCTGGGTCCTCCAAAGTGTCCTGAAATACAGATCTTGGAGTCTACCGCCGTAACAACACGATTCTACCAAGTTTCCGATTATGGTTCATATTCAGTGATGTCCCTGGGACCCTTTGGCAACACTTCGATCCATTTGGATCTCTTTTGGGATGTTCTGGGTCCTCCAAAGTGTCCTGGAATACAGATCTTGGAGTCTACCGCCGTAACAACACGATTCTACCAAGTTTCCGATTATGGTTCATATTCAGTGATGTTCCTGGGACCTTTTGGCAACACTCTGAGCTATGTGGATCACTTTTGGGATGTTCTGGGTCCTCCAAAGTGTCCTGGAATAAAGATCTTGGAGTCTACCGCCGTAACAACACTATTCTACCAAGTTTCCGATTATGGTTCATATTCAGTGATGTCCCTGGAACCCTTTGGCAACACTCTGAGCTATGTGGATCACTTTTGGGATGTTCTGGGTCCTCCAAAGTGTCCTGGAATACAGATCTTGGAGTCTACCACCGTAACAACACGATTCTACCAAGTTTCCGATTATGGTTCATATTCAGTGATGTCCCTGGAACCCTTTGGCAACACTCTGAGCTATGTGGATCACTGTTGGGATGTTCTGGGTCCTCCAAAGTGTCCTGGAATAAAGATCTTGGAGTCTACCGCCGTAACAACACAATTCTACCAAGTTTCCGATTATGGTTCATATTCAGTGATGTCCCTGGAACCCTTTGGCAACACTCTGAGCTATGTGGATCACTTTTGGGATGTTCTGGGTCCTCCAAAGTGTCCTGGAATACAGATCTTGGAGTCTACCACCGTAACAACACGATTCTACCAAGTTTCCGATTATGGTTCATATTCAGTGATGTTCCTGGGACCTTTTGGCAACACTCTGAGCTATGTGGATCACTTTTGGGATGTTCTGGGTCCTCCAAAGTGTCCTGGAATAAAGATCTTGGAGTCTACCGCCGTAACAACACAATTCTACCAAGTTTCCGATTATGGTTCATATTCAGTGATGTCCCTGGAACCCTTTGGCAACACTCTGAGCTATGTGGATCACTTTTGGGATGTTCTGGGTCCTCCAAAGTGTCCTGGAATACAGATCTTGGAGTCTACCACCGTAACAACACGATTCTACCAAGTTTCCGATTATGGTTCATATTCAGTGATGTTCCTGGGACCTTTTGGCAACACTCTGAGCTATGTGGATCACTTTTGGGATGTTCTGGGTCCTCCAAAGTGTCCTGGAATAAAGATCTTGGAGTCTACCACCGTAACAACACAATTCTACCAAGTTTCCGATTATGGTTAATATTCAGTGATATCCCTGGAACCCTTTTGGCAACACTCTGAGCTATGTGGATCACTTTTGGGATGTTCTGGGTCCTCCAAAGTGTCCTGGAATAAAGATCTTGGAGTCTACCGCCGTAACAACACAATTCTACCAAGTTTCCGATTATGGTTCATATCCAGTGATGTTCCTGGGACCTTTTGGCAACACTCTGAGCTATGTGGATCACTTTTGGGATGTTCTGGGTCCTCCAAAGTGTCCTGGAATACAGATCTTGGAGTCTACCACCGTAACAACACGATTCTACCAAGTTTCCGATTATGGTTCATATTCAGTGATGTTCCTGGGACCTTTTGGCAACACTCTGAGCTATGTGGATCACTTTTGGGATGTTCTGGGTCCTCCAAAGTGTCCTGGAATAAAGATCTTGGAGTCTACCGCCGTAACAACACAATTCTACCAAGTTTCCGATTATGGTTCATATTCAGTGATGTCCCTGGAACCCTTTGGCAACACTCTGAGCTATGTGGATCACTTTTGGGATGTTCTGGGTCCTCCAAAGTGTCCTGGAATACAGATCTTGGAGTCTACCACCGTAACAACACGATTCTACCAAGTTTCCGATTATGGTTCATATTCAGTGATGTTCCTGGGACCTTTTGGCAACACTCTGAGCTATGTGGATCACTTTTGGGATGTTCTGGGTCCTCCAAAGTGTCCTGGAATAAAGATCTTGGAGTCTACCACCGTAACAACACAATTCTACCAAGTTTCCGATTATGGTTAATATTCAGTGATATCCCTGGAACCCTTTTGGCAACACTCTGAGCTATGTGGATCACTTTTGGGATGTTCTGGGTCCTCCAAAGTGTCCTGGAATAAAGATCTTGGAGTCTACCGCCGTAACAACACAATTCTACCAAGTTTCCGATTATGGTTCATATCCAGTGATGTTCCTGGGACCTTTTGGCAACACTCTGAGCTATGTGGATCACTTTTGGGATGTTCTGGGTCCTCCAAAGTGTCCTGGAATACAGATCTTGGAGTCTACCACCGTAACAACACGATTCTACCAAGTTTCCGATTATGGTTCATATTCAGTGATGTTCCTGGGACCTTTTGGCAACACTCTGAGCTATGTGGATCACTTTTGGGATGTTCTGGGTCCTCCAAAGTGTCCTGGAATAAAGATCTTGGAGTCTACCGCCGTAACAACACAATTCTACCAAGTTTCCGATTATGGTTCATATTCAGTGATATCCCTGGAACCCTTTGGCAACACTCTGAGCTATGTGGATCACTTTTGGGATGTTCTGGGTCCTCCAAAGTGTCCTGGAATACAGATCTTGGAGTCTACCACCGTAACAACACGATTCTACCAAGTTTCCGATTATGGTTCATATTCAGTGATGTTCCTGGGACCTTTTGGCAACACTCTGAGCTATGTGGATCACTTTTGGGATGTTCTGGGTCCTCCAAAGTGTCCTGGAATAAAGATCTTGGAGTCTACCGCCGTAACAACACAATTCTACCAAGTTTCCGATTATGGTTCATATTCAGTGATGTCCCTGGAACCCTTTTGGCAACACTCTGAGCTATGTGGATCACTTTTGGGATGTTCTGGGTCCTCCAAAGTGTCCTGGAATAAAGATCTTGGAGTCTACCGCCGTAACAACACAATTCTACCAAGTTTCCGATTATGGTTCATATCCAGTGATGTTCCTGGGACCTTTTGGCAACACTCTGAGCTTTGTGGATCACTTTTGGGATGTTCTGGGTCCTCCAAAGTGTCCTGGAATACAGATCTTGGAGTCTACCACCGTAACAACACGATTCTACCAAGGTTCCGATTATGGTTCATATTCAGTGATGTCCCTGGGACCCGTTGGCAACACTTCGATCCATTTGGATCTCTTTTGGGATGTTCTGGGTCCTCCAAAGTGTCCTGGAATACAGATCTTGGAGTCTACCGCCGTAACAACACGATTCTACCAAGTTTCCGATTATGGTTCATATTCAGTGATGTTCCTGGGACCTTTTGGCAACACTCTGAGCTATGTGGATCACTTTTGGGATGTTCTGGGTCCTCCAAAGTGTCCTGGAATAAAGATCTTGGAGTCTACCGCCGTAACAACACGATTCTACCAAGTTTCCGATTATGGTTCATATTCAGTGATGTCCCTGGGACACTTTGGCAACACTCTGAGCTATGTGGATCACTTTTGGGATGTTCTGGGTCCCCCAAAGTAACCTGGAATACAGATCTTGGAGTCTACCGCCGTAACAACACAATTCTACCAAGTTTCCGATTATGGTTCATATTCAGTGATGTCCATGGGACCCTTTAGTATTTTTTTTACACTGACTACTCTGATACTTTTGTATCTTTTGTAATATGGCCCGTTCTTAGGTTTTATGTTTTGCTTCTGTTTACAGCCTGCCGATAGATCGTCTTCTGGAATGCTTCTGTTTGAGTGATACAGTATTGACGAACACGAGAAACCAATCCGCGGACGTGGAGATAAGTGATATTGAGGGGAAACCTCGTATATTTTTGACCCATATAGAGTTCGATACCGATCATATAGCCCAATATTCAGCTCGAATTTTGCCTGAGAGTATGTTAGCGAGTAGAAAATTGCAGTTGAAGCACCCCTCCGTGTATTGTTACAGAGTTTTTCAATGCTCAGACTCAGCCGCCCACAGATCGTTCGAGAGATTGAATGTGTTGGGTTTTGGGAGGTTTATGACTTGAACAAATTCAACTCACGCTGCAGCCAAAATCCTCCCACGATCGCCACCTACCCCTTTTGCCTCGCCAGATGGGATTCAAGCCATCCTTTCGCTTACAAAGCGAAACCCACCAGGAGCTGGCACCCTTTAGCATTACTAGACTCCAAGATCTGTATTCCAGGATTTTCAGGACACTTTGGAGGACCCAGAACATCCCAAAAGTGATCCACGTAGATCAGAGTGTTGCCAAAAGGGTCCCAGGAACATCACTGGATATGAACCATAATCGGAAACTTGGTAGAATCGTGTTGTTACGGCGGTAGACTCCAAGATCTGTATTCCAGGACACTTTGGAGGACCCAGAACATCCCAAAAGTGATCCACATAGCTCAGAGTGTTGCCAAAGGGTTCCAGGGACATCACTGAATATGAACCATAATCGGAAACTTGGTAGAATTGTGTTGTTACGGCGGTAGACTCCAAGATCTTTATTCCAGGACACTTTGGAGGACCCAGAACATCCCAAAAGTGATCCACATAGCTCAGAGTGTTGCCAAAAGGGTCCCAGGAACATCACTGGATATGAACCATAATCGGAAACTTGGTAGAATCGTGTTGTTACGGCGGTAGACTCCAAGATCTGTATTCCAGGACACTTTGGAGGACCCAGAACATCCCAAAAGTGATACACAAAGCTCAGAGTGTTGCCAAAAGGTCCCAGGAACATCACTGGATATGAACCATAATCGGAAACTTGGTAGAATTGTGTTGTTACGGCGGTAGACTCCAAGATCTGTATTCCAGGACACTTTGGAGGACCCAGAACATCCCAAAAGTGATCCACAAAGCTCAGAGTGTTGCCAAAAGGTCCCAGGAACATCACTGGACATGAACCATAATCGGAAACTTGGTAGAATTGTGTTGTTACGGCGGTAGACTCCAAGATCTGTATTCCAGGACACTTTGGAGGACCCAGATCATCCCAAAAGAGATCCACAAAGCTCAGAGTGTTGCCAAAAGGTCCCAGGAACATCACTGGATATGAACCATAATCGGAAACTTGGTAGAATTGTGTTGTTACGGCGGTAGACTCCAAGATCTTTATTCCAGGACACTTTGGAGGACCCAGAACATCCCAAAAGTGATCCACATAGCTCAGAGTGTTGCCAAAGAGTTCCAGGGACATCACTGAATATGAACCATAATCGGAAACTTGGTAGAATCGTGTTGTTACGGCGGTAGACTCCAAGATCTGTATTCCAGGACACTTTGGAGGACCCAGAACGTCCTATAATGAAATGTAACTTTTTCTTGCCTGTTTCTGTTTACTTATGGAAAAATTTAACTACTGGTACCAAAATTGTAGATTAACTCAGCTCAGAAAAATTCAGGCCTGAAAGGGTTAAGTGATAAGGCCGTTTTTCGAAAATTTTGTCATCCCACCCCCAGTCCCCCTACATAATTTGTCCGATAAATTTTGTGTTTTTGTGTTTTTGTGTTTTTGTTGTTTTGTGTTTTTGTGTTTTTGTGTTTTTGTGTTTTTGTGTTTTTGTGTTTTTGTGTTTTTGTGTTTTTGTGTTTTTGTGTTTTTGTGTTTTTGTGTTTTTGTGTTTTTGTGTTTTTGTGTTTTTGTGTTTTTGTGTTTTTGTGTTTTTGTGTTTTTGTGTTTTTGTGTTTTTGTGTTTTTGTGTTTTTGTGTTTTTGTGTTTTTTGTGTTTTTGTGTTTTTGTGTTTTTGTGTTTTTGTGTTTTTGTGTTTTTGTGTTTTTGTGTTTTTGTGTTTTTGTGTTTTTGTGTTTTTGTGTTTTTGTGTTTTTGTGTTTTTGTGTTTTTGTGTTTTTGTGTTTTTGTGTTTTTGTGTTTTTGTGTTTTTGTGTTTTTGTGTTTTTGTGTTTTTGTGTTTTTGTGTTTTTGTGTTTTTGTGTTTTTGTGTTTTTGTGTTTTTGTGTTTTTGTGTTTTTGTGTTTTTGTGTTTTTGTGTTTTTGTGTTTTTGTGTTTTTGTGTTTTTGTGTTTTTGTGTTTTTGTGTTTTTGTGTTTTTGTGTTTTTGTGTTTTTGTGTTTTTGTGTTTTTGTGTTTTTGTGTTTTTGTGTTTTTGTGTTTTTGTGTTTTTGTGTTTTTGTGTTTTTGTGTTTTTGTGTTTTTGTGTTTTTGTGTTTTTGTGTTTTTGTGTTTTTGTGTTTTTGTGTTTTTGTGTTTTTGTGTTTTTGTGTTTTTGTGTTTTTGTGTTTTTGTTTTTGTTTTTGTTTTTGTTTTTGTTTTTGTTTTTGTTTTTGTTTTTGTTTTTGTTTTTGTTTTTGTTTTTGTTTTTGTTTTTGTTTTTGTTTTTGTTTTTGTTTTTGTTTTTGTTTTTGTTTTTGTTTTTGTTTTTGGTTTTGTTTTTGTTTTTTTTTTTGGTTTTTTAATAAATAAATAAATCATAAATTGATCCCTGTTCCCACAACCCATCCACGCCGTTTCCCGGTCGAGACGAAACGGTTACGCTGGGGCATTCGTTTCGTTTCCGAAGGAAAAACAAACCTCGTGAAAAATAATTCCTGACAGCAAACACATTGTTTGCTGGACCAGACCGAGATGATAGAGCACAGTTTCTCGCCCAGAGTCCGCACAGATTCTGGAGGGAAGAGGAAACGGGCAGAATCTCCAACGCAAACATCGCGCAGAACGCGGAAAAGCGCGGAGAAATTAGAGCTGGAAACTTCGCGTTGATTTAATTGAATTAAATTCCACTTGAGTGGTGTGGCGCGCTTTTGTGTGTGAGTGTGAGACGTTTTTTGTTTGTAAGGGTGTGTGTGTGTGCTTGCGAGATTGATGTGGACACTTTTTCACAGCCATGGGTTCGGGGAAGCAAAAAAGTTGGAAATTGTGGATTGACGCAGTTAGTAGATCGTTTTAATTCCAAGCTCAAAGTAATTAGTGTTCTGCCAAAGAGGATGATGTTTTGCCAGCTTAAATTAATTTGTGTGAGAGAACAATGATTTTAAATTTAAAATTTGAAAGGATTCATCGCCATTTTCCAATTCAAGTCGAAAAAAAAACATTATATACTTTAACTGAGCATACTTTTCAATCGATTCAAATCGCGAAAAGTTCCATCCTTCTACCGAACATTCTCAATTTGGGAAACTGCCCTCCGGGCAGCACTGGTTAATTTTTCCGCTACATTTAGAGCACTTTTTTGCGAGGGAAAACTTTTCAGCGCGAAACCCTTTCCAGCGGTATCATTCCAGGGTGCCGAAAGTATTCAATAACGCGAGCGCGCGCTTTCCAAAATTTAGCTTCCGTTCGTTTGTTTTTCTTCCTTTCGGCGAAATTTTCTCATTTGTTTCCAATCAGCAAGGATTTTTATGTGAGTGTGTTTTTCTCTCTCTCTCTCCAGGTCCTGGTTGCCTTCATCCTCATTTTCGGAAAACGGAAAACTGTGCTGGCCTGCACACAGTTTTAACGCAATGTTTACACTGTGAATTGCGATTTTTGATGATTTGTGCGGAAGGAGCAGTTCACTGGAAAAAGTTTCTTAAATTTATGGAATCATAAATGAAATTAACAGCAACCCCGGACACGGGACCGGTTTTTTTTAACTTGATGGTTTTTTTTCAACGGAAATGATTTAAAACTATAGTATTTTTTACAAATATTGTTTTATGTTGAAACAAATCATCAAATATACACCGGAAAGTTTCTCATTCCGTCAGTGGGGGTGACTATGGGTCAAAAAACGATACACCTCTGGTAATTTCTTAATAAAAAAAAAACAATTTAAATAACATCGAAAATCTTTCAACGTAGATTTGTTCTTAGATAGTTTACTAAAATTTTCGCAAAATATGGTGGATTTTGATGAACACTACCTTAAATGCCAATAGTTTGAAAATTGACCCAATCTCACCTCTTAGAGGGGGTGACATTGGGTCAAATGAAACTAAAGTGACGCTCAAAGACAACGATATGGTAAAAACAAGTCATCCAACAGTGTTTCTTGTTCGAGGGAATCGTATTGACTTGCTAAAATGTTTGAAGTAGAGTTTTTAAAACATTTGGGTACTTTTTGATCAATTCCAACAAAAAATTTAAAAAGTTGATTTTTCGAGAGGTCATTTTTGGCCAAAAACGTTCCTCAATTTCAGACAGCTGCTAAAATGACAGGATTTGTTCTAGCAACGGGATTTTTTCAGCAAAGTTATCTCACTCACTAAATCACTTTGACCCAATCTCACCCCCCAGACCCAATGTCACCCCCACTGACGGTTGCAATATCATGATTGTTTAAAAATTGCAAAAAAAATCTTATATTTTCTTAATACTTAGAAATAAAAGCGAAAATGTATTGTTCCAACGATAACACAACGATAACTGACACAGCAAAATATTTGCCAAAATCTCCTAGAAAAATTTCCTAAGCTAAGTGATAAATTTCGAATGCCAGCGATGTTCAAATCCTACTGAATCTGAAGCGTGAATCTTGCATCGAGTGTTAATAAAGTGTAAGAACAAAATACTCGATTTTGATAACTATTTTAAACAACGTGTATAATTTTTCTTGAAAGTGCAATTCAGAAACAGTAAACATTGGACCAAAAAGAAAAGAATACATGTGTAATGCATGAGCTTCAACTAGGACTAGTGATTTTTCACGGCAAAAGTTTTTAAATTTCACGGCTTATCAATTATAAAAAAATGAATTTTCTCGGTAATTTCACGGTAAAATCTGCTTTGACTGACCGCAAAAATGTGTTAGTTTATAATAATTGTGTACCAGGATAGTTAACTAAATAATATCATTAGTTCTAGATGGGTAATTCTCGGCCAACTGGCACGAAATTGTAAAAAAAATGCACCAAACTTTGTCCTAAGGGTTAATTATTGTCCCTGATAACGAATCCGAGCTCCATTTCTTGATATCTTGTTACTGAGAGGTGGTACGACCATTTTTGAACATTCGAAAAATGGCGTGTTTTTCAGCAACGGAGAAGGACAACCATGGGTGGTCTCTCATGCTCATGCTAATTATTACATGAAAATCCTTAAGAGACAGTTTTTATAGATTTTGCTCGGTTTGTTCTAGAGGTCGTATCGAGGTGCTCCGATTTGGATGAAACTTTCAGCGTTTGTTTGTCTATACCAGAGATGAACTCATGGCAAATATGAGCCCTCTACGACAAAGAGAAGTGAGGTAAAACGAGCATTTCAAATCAAATCAAATTATTCGCTCTACAGCATTGCCTTGGCGTTCTCGATTGCGAGATTCCTACTCGAAACTAGGTGTTCGAAGGCTTGATTGTTGAGGCAATTGCAAACCTCTTTTTACACTTTAGCTTCCATCCACCCCGGGATTCGAACTGACGACCTTTGGATTGTTAGTCCAACTGCCTACCAGCGACTCCACCGAGGCAGGACCCAGGGAGACGACTCCTACACCTGGACTGAGCTAACGACCTAACCTTTTTAGGTTAGTCCGGGGCCAACATTTACTTCCCGTCCGACGGAAGGCGTGATCAGACAAATCTCGTCTCGAAAAATGCCACCGGGACCGTCTGGGATCGAACCCAGGCCGACTGGGTGAGAGGCAATCACGCTTACCCCTACACCACGGTTCCCGGCTAAAAAAACGAGCATTTACATTTGGGTAATTCTCCGCTAACTCACACAGCAGTTGCCCCGACCCCTCTTCCATTTGCGTGAAACTTTGTCCTGAGGGGTAACCTTTGTCCCTGATCACGAATCCGAGGTCCGTTTTTTGATATCTCGTGACGGAGGGGCGGTACGACCCCTTCCATTTTTGAACATGCGAAAAAAGGTGTTTTTCAATAATTTGCAGCCTGAAACGGTGATAAGATAGAAATTTGGTGTCAAAAGGACTTTTATGTAAAATTAGACCACAAGCCTATTGCAAACAGTGCCTTCTGCTTAAAAAATTCCGGCCACCTGTGCTGGTTGAAGCGGAGTCATCTGACGGCATGATTATCAAGTGAATCTTGACGGGTTTAACTATGGTCGAACGATGACGTTTCAAATTATATAGGGGAAATATACCCTTTCTAATCAAACACCTATCTTCGTCATATGGAGAGTTTGATGCTCGATTGAAACTCCAAAAATAAAATTTAGGCTATGAACTTACCAGCAACAGCACCTTCTCGAGTAAGCACGCAAATGTATGCTACTTACTGGCCAAAAAGATCAAATGTAATGCACTTTTGATCATAATTTCTTTTTTGCGAGACCATTTCTCATCATTTTGGTTGCACACACATCCATACTCAAGATCAGAGGTTAACTGCTTAACTAAAGTCGTCATCTTTTCACTTGCGCTAACGATTTCAAAGCGCTTAAGATATAAAATTGCTTCCAACTACCAGCTACATGTTCTTTTGCACATTAGTTAGTCACTCACTCGAAAAATAATCCCGAAACATGTAAATAATTAGCAAGCGCCATAAAAAAAACAAACGCGTTACGTCTTTTGAAAATAGGAATATGGGCGTGGCCCAATGCACTCGACTGATTAGAATGCACTTGGGAAATATTTTTTTTAAATGCTTATAAAAGGGATAGCATAACTTTTAATAAAAGTGAAAATAAACAGAAATGTTCACAAAAAGTTGCTCTACTCGTTGGTGTACTTGGTTTTAGTGAATTTCAAGGAACACTCCAGATTATCCAGCACAATTCAAACTCGACCGCTTAATAGGCTTAAAATTGGTATATTTTCCCTAGTAAGTAGAAACGTTTTATTTATTTTTTTATTAAACAAAATGCTATTTTTTATTATGTACGCTTGAATGGGTAAAACCTGGGTGATGAATAAAGAGAATGCGTAACGTGATTTTCGAATGATCCCACTTTGTTTACATCTACAAAGTAGGAGGCTGCTCAAGCACAAGCATGACTTTTTTCTTACTGGTAAATGAGCTGTTTTATTATCAGTGGTATTTGTTTTATTTTGTCTAGTTTTTGACTTTTTTGCTGTGAAATTGTGTGTGTTTTTAAGTTTCGATCGGTTAGAAGATGTATTTTTTTTACGGGTGACAAAGAATTGCGGCTAGAGTGTCATTCCGCGATGTCGCAGATATTTCCCTGGCTTTTGAAATCCTGCAGCTCTTCCTGGTCCAGCGATAAAACATCGTTAATTCTAGCGAGTATATTTTCACTAAACCAGTAGGTTTTCAAACGGATTCAAACAATTAAGAAGGAATAAGGATCCGGAACAAACGGCATAGACCTAGGCACGAAAAGGACACCGATTGGAAACTCGGAACATGGAACTGCAGATCGCTACGTTTCGATGGGTATGAGTACGCTCTGTTGAACGAGCTCAAACCCCGCAACTTCGATGTTGTAGCACTGCAGGAGATGTGCTGGAAGGGAGCAAAGATGTGGGAGGATGATGCTTTGGAGCTCACCATGTACCAGAGCGGCGGAGCCGAAAACAAGCTGGGAACCGGCTTCATAGTGTTGGGCAAGATGCGGAGTCGTGTGATAGATTGGGAGCCGATCGACGACCGGATGTGTAGGTTGAGGATTAAAGGCCGTTTCTTCAACTATCACATCTTCAACGTACATTGCCCACACGAGGAATCATCCGATGCCGAGAAGGAAGCGTTCTACGCGAAGCTGGAGCAGAAGTTCGACAGCTGCCCGCAGAGGGACGTCAAGATCGTCATCGGAGATATGAACGCCCGCATAGGAAGGGAGGAGATGTACAAGCCGGTGATCGGGCCGAACAGCCTGCACACCGTCACCAACGACAACGGCCAGCGGTGCATCAACTTCGCAGCCTCCCGCGGTATGGTGGTACGGAGCACATTCTTCCCCCGGAAAGACATCCACAAAGTCACCTGGACATCGCCTAACCAACGAACAAAAACACAAATCGACCACGTCCTCATCGACGGCCGATTCTTCTCGGACATACGGAACATCCGCACGTACCGCGGTGCGGACATCCACTCGGACCACTACCTGGTGGGTGCAAGCATGCACTCAAAACTGTCGACGACGTACCACCGACGACGGACCCGGCTCCCACCGCCGTTCAACACCGAGCGGCTGCAGGACACGACTGCGGCTCAGCACTACGTGCAGCAGCTGGAAGCGAGCCTGCCAACGGAGGAGGAACTCGGCGCTGCCTCGCTCAACGATGGATGGAGCAGAATTTGCTCGGCCATCGGCAGTGCCGCTGAAGCCGCGCTAGGTAGTACGGTCCGAGTTGGAAAGCAGCGCTGGTTCGACGAGGAGTGCCAGCGGCTACTTGACGAGAAGAAAGCAGCTTATGCGGTGAAGCTGAGAGCTGCAACTGATGAGAACGTGGCCAGATACAAACAAGCGCTGAAACAGCAGAGAACGGTCTTCAAGCTCAAGAAGCGCCAGCTGGAAGATCGCGATCGCGCCGAAATGGAGCAGCTGTTCCGGCAGAACGAGACGCGAAAGTTCTACGAGAAGGTTAACCGGTCCCGCAAAGGCTATGCGCCGCAAGCCAACACTTGTCGGGACGCCGAGGGAAACCTTCTTATGGACAAAGGCGAGGTGTTGAACAGGTGGCAGCAGTTCTTCAACGAGCACCTCAACGGCGATGTAGCGCATGGAGACGGCTTTGAAGCCCAACTTGGACCGCCCGCTGCTGACCAACAGTTCCCGGCACCTGATCTGGAGACGGTGAAGAAGGAGATCAGGCAGCTGAAGAACAACAGGGCCGCCGGTAAAGATCGGTTACCCGGTGAGCTCTTCAAATATGGAGGAGAGCAGTTGGCGAGGGCGATCCACTTGGTGATTTCTAAGATCTGGAGGGAGGAGAAACTACCAGAAGAATGGATGGATGGTGTCGTGTGTCCCATCTACAAAAAGGGCGATAAGCTGGACTGCGGCAACTACCGCGGCATCACGCTTATCAACGCGGCCTATAAAATCCTCTCCCAGATCCTCTGCCGTCTGCTGACACCGTACGCACGGAGGTTCGTGGGCCCCTATCAAGCGGGGTTTACTGGCGCTCGGGCCACCACGGACCAAATTTTCTCGCTCCGGCAGATCCTCGAGAAATGCCGTGAGTACAACGTGCCCACACATCACATCTTCATCGATTTCAAGGCAGCGTACGATACAGTCGACCGCGAACAGCTATGGCAGATCATGCACGAGAACGGATTTCCGGACAAACTGACTCGGCTGATCAAGGCTACCTTGGATCGTGTGATGTGTCACGTGCGAGTGGCAGGGGAGCTAGCGGACCGCTTCCAATCGCACCAAGGGTTACGACAAGGTGACGGCTTATCCAATGCACTGTTTAACATCGGACTTGAGGGAGTTGTGCGAAGAGCGGGTATAGACACGAGAGGCACGATTTGCAACAGGACAGTCCAACTTCTTGCTTATGCGGACGACATTGATATTATAGCGAGAGACCTAGAGACGGTAAAAAGGGTTTACACCGCCTTAAAGACGCAAGCAAGACGAATTGGATTGGCCATGAATACGACGAAAACAAAGTACATGAAAGGGAGGGGCTCAAAGGACGTTGACCCCCCAAGACTCACCCCTTTAGCTGTGGATGGCGATGTGCTGGAGGAGGTGAGTGAATTCGTGTACTTGGGATCGCTGGTAACGGCCGACAACGACACCAGCTTAGAGATCCGGACTCGTATCCACTCCGCGAATCGCGCTTACTTTGGATTACGGAAAACCTTGACATCTGATCGAGTGCAACGCGCCACGAAGCTGACCCTGTACAAGACACTGATTAGACCGGTTGCCCTCTATGGCCACGAGACCTGGACGCTGCGGCAAGAGGACGAGCGAGCCCTTGGAGTTTTCGAACGGAAGGTGCTGCGAACGATCTACGGTGGAGTACGTACAGCTCAGAACGAGTGGCGAAGGCGCATGAACCTCGAACTGCACGCGCTGCTGGGAGAACCGACCATCGTCACCCTGGCGAGAATCGGGAGGCTCAGGTGGGCCGGCCATGTCGCGAGGATGGACGAAGACCATCCTGTCAGGATGCTCTTTGACCGCGCGCGACCGGATGGCGGCACAGGCCGAAGAGCAGGAGCACAGCGTGCACGATGGGGAAATCAGATCGAGGCGGACCTAAGAAAGATCTGCAACCTAGGAGACTGGCGAGCTGCAGCCCAGAACCGAGCAACATGGAACAACCTTCTTGATACAGCACGGGCACCGCGTATGGTGGTCTAAGCTGATTGGTATGTATGTATGTATCAAACAATTAAGACAGCTTCTGGATGGATACAACCGCATTGACTCTATAAACAACTTCCATTTAAAATATAAAAATGACGATCTCGCCTTCAACTTTCTTAAGATTTCTTGACTGAAAAGCCACAAATTTCTCATTCCTGCAAAAAAAAACAATTTTTTAATGGTCGATAACAATACTCCCTACTTTTGGCGAACAGTAAATTGGTTCCACTTTGACAGTTCAAAATTGAGGCCGTTTTTAGAACCACTATTCAGCACCCAGGGTAAAACATACATTTCCCGTTTCGACATCCCCGTTGGATTTAGATTTTGATGTATTTCTCATAAGCAGGGCTTGTGAAATATCGACTTTGTGATAGCTGACAGAACACTCCAATCGTCTTCACCACGAAAACCTGTTTTTTACATTCTACTTTCGTTCGTTTCACACACAAAGGAATGAGTGCTAAGCAAAGTCACTCACACAATCATTGACTTTCCTCCAGGAGAAAAATCGCATAGAGAGCGGTCGTTTGACATTCTACCGAGATTCAGATCATCTCTCCAATGATAGCAATCATATGATTTCTGTCACCACGCAGCATACACTAGGAAGAGAGAGACAAAAACGAGAGAAAGAGAAAGAGCACGTTGTCTCGTTCGGGCGACTGCTTGAGTGGTGCTCATTTTTCGTTCGTTTCGTCTTCGTGTTTACGTACATCGACTAGAGAGCCTGGAGCTTATTAGACTGCCCACCATTGAAAAAACGGCTAATATCCACTTTTGTCAAAAACGAGTTATTAGAACCAGGTGGTAGAGGATGTTCCAACGCATCTTCTGGAACTTGAATTTTACTGAAATAGTGTTTAGACTTGGCTGCGGATGGGAAAAACCAAACGGCTAATATGCCACTCTTATGGGAAATTGCCTTGACGGAGATTTTGTGACAAACACTAAAACGCGTTTTTCTCGGAATACTTGATTTGGCATAATAGCCGAATTTTCAACTATGGGCAGTAGAGAACGGACATCTCAAACCAAAAGTACCAATCGAAGCACGAGAACTGTCAAACGGAGGCACCAATCGAGCAAAATCCTTTATCTTATGCTCGATTGGTACCTCCGTTTGACAGTTCTCGTGCTTCGATTGGTACTTTTGGTTTGAGATGTCCGTTCTCTAATAAGCTCCAGGCTCTCTATCATCGACCGTCACCAAGCAATGACGGTCATGATAGGCGTTATGTGTCAGCGATCAAATTTCGTTTTTGGAAATGATCGCTGACAGAAAGTTCTATCGAATATCGAGCAGTCCCGTTCAGTGATAGATCCCTTTTCAAGCATTGCTCATAAGCTTTAACTTGTATTCATTTTTAACTATTTGAATTGCACGCTTGGTTTGTACTGATCTAAAATAGATTCAATACACAACCGTTAGAATGCGTTTTAAAAATACATGCGTGCCAATACAAACCGCAACGCTTTTGAAATTTACACCAGATTCTAAATTCAACGGGGTAAAAACACTCCCTTGTGGACCACCGATCAGTGAGGTACTCCTGGATATTAGCTCCTGAAAAGTGCTTTAAAAGTGCAAAAAATGCCTCACGGCAAGAAAAAGAGGCGGTCCTCACCAGCAGGATCGGCAGATTTGAAGATGCTAAAGAACGCCGAAGCGCTACCTGCAAAGCCAGGCAGTTTGAGCAAGGACGCTCAAAATTCGTCTGGAAACCAGTTCGCTACCCTCCCTGTGGACGTGAGCGAGAAGGAAGAATTTGAACGACGGGAAAAGTTGCCACCCATTTTTGTGAAAACATCGTCATCGGATTCGGTGCGAAAGTGGCTGACCGGGTTTATCAAATCTGGTGCTTTACGAGCTTCCATTCGCTTGTGTGCTGATGGACTCAAAATTCTGCTACCTACCAGAAAGGATTACAACTACGTTCGGGATTTCCTGAACAACACCATATTGAATACTACAGCCATGACGATCCAGGTAAACGCCCCATGAAACAGGTCCTCCGAGGCCTGTACGACATGGATGTGAGTGTGCTGAAAGAAGAGCTCAAAACTCTTAAGTTGAACGTAATCGAAGTCTTCAAGATGACGAGACACAACAAGGACATCAAGTATCGTGATCAACTGTACCTGGTTCATCTCGAGAAAGGATCGACATCGCCGTCTGAGCTGAAGGCAGTTCGGGCAATTTTCAACATCATTGTGACTTGGGAACGTTATCGACCAGTGCACCGTGACGTGACACAATGTTCGAACTGCTTGCAGTTTGGGCATGGTGGAAGGAATTGTTTCATCAAGAGTCGTTGTGCAACCTGCGGAGGTGAGCACAAAACTCAAGCTTACAACACAATCAACGAGAACATTGAAGCGAAATGCTTCAATTGCGGCGGCGACCATTCTACCAAGAATCGAAGCTGCCCAAAACGTGCTGAGTTTGTAAAAATTCGGCAGCAAGCGACGACGAGGCACCAACCAAATCGTCGCAAAACACCACCAGCATACACGGACGTGGATTTTCCTGCTTTGGCGTCACCTGGAGCAGGATCTGTTCGAGTGGTTCCAAATCTGCAGCCATTGCCGTTGAATCAGCGGCAAAGAGTTGCAGAGAATACAACACCTCCAGGCTTCAGTCAGCAACCGAGGGAAAACCAACCAGCATCAACGGGTGAAGGCAGTAGTGACCTGTTTTCACCACAAGAACTTCTGAACATTTTCATCGAGATGACAACAACACTGCGTGGTTGCAAAACTCGCCAGGAACAAGTAAGAACGCTTGGAGCATTTATCTTAAAATACAGTTCGTAGTTTACTCGTTCTAATGATTTTGAATATTTCAATGAATTTATTTTTTTAGTTTTAAGTTAGGATTAGTTGTTAAAGTGATTTTTTTTTCTTTTTTTTCCCAAATGTATTGGATTAAATGCAATAATGTAAAACAATTTGAAGTAAATAAAATAAATGTTATCAGTTAATAATAAAACGAAAAATACAACAAAGATGAAGAGCACTAGGCCATACCACTTAGCATGTAAAATAAATGTAATTATTATAAGAAAGTTCAATAAAGACATATTTAATTTCAAAAAAAAAAAAAAACGGGGTAAAAAAATTTCGGCTCCGGTAAATTTACGTATAATTCATCGGAAATTTACATGTTTCCGAAGCGTTGTTTGTTCGGCTCGATTACATCGGATGACATTTAAATTTAAAATAAAGTTGATGTAAATTCGCATCATTAATGACGTGCACTTTTGACGCAACATAAATGATTTAAATTTACCCGTTTTTTTTCTGTGTACAAACAATGTTCCAATTAAGTTTTAAATATTATTTTCAATTATTTCTGTGATTTTTTTTTGTAATATTTGAAATAAGAATATTTTTCTTACAAAATTTCTGGGGGGCACAATGTATGGGCTGCCCCCCCCCCAGCCCAATTTTAAGGGGGGCAAAAAGTACCGTGCCTCCCCAGAGTCGGCGCCTCTGGTTGCCAGTGTCCCGATTTATAATTAGAACTGTTTCAATCTTGTCGCACGTGCCTTTTGATCTCTGTTGAGTCAATTGTGCGAATTCAATCCTGTGATTTTCAACAAAAAACTGTTAAAAACTGTTAAAAAAATCCGGGCAATAGAGTTATCTACGTGCTTATGTATTGCGTGTACGTACACGAAAAAGATTGAGGTTAAATTTTGTACCATCCAGCAAAACAAATGGTGTGCTAGTGTGCGTGAGAGCGGACTTAGATAACTTTATGTTGTCACTCTTTATTACCAAAATCAGGGGGGCGACATCTATATGTCACTACAGGCAGCTCGACCGCATCCATCATCAGCTGTCAATTACGGCACCAGAACAAAAGGGAACTGTCGTTTACGGCACCAAAACAAAGCCAGAACAAAAGAACAGCTGTTCATTATGGAACCAAAACAAATCAACTGCGCACTGTAAAAAAGTACAAAAACTTCTGGCATAAATTGGAAAGAAACTGATTATTTTTTTAATGCAAAATTATACCGCAATTCAAGTTTAAAAGGTAGTGTATGTTTTTGGGTGATTTTTTGTCAATTTATGTGCAAAATAAACTACTAAAGTAGGGATACATCTGGCCGATAACTTCATTTATAGTTGAACTTTTATATCATGAAACGTTTAACTGAAGTACTGTGTATTTTGACTTTTACTACAGTAAATCAGAATTTATGTTGTGAAAAAAAATTAAATATAAATAAAAATACTGTGCGCAGTTTGCAAGTGATATTAATTTCAACCACCAAGATGGTTGCCTTTAGCATCCCCCTGACCAAAATATAGTAAAACGCAGTGTTTACATTTTTGATCATCACTCGGTAATTCTTGACTTTTTTTTGATAAGGTCCTATAAACAAATGTAAACATTGAGTGTATCCCTTTCACACCTTATGTCAAAGTCCATCGGAGTAAGCGGGATACACTCAATGTTTACATTTGTTTATAGGACCTTATCAAAAAAAAGTCAAGAATTGTTCTATCAAAATAAAATGCTTTGTTTATTGTTGTTGTTGTAGGGAAACTTGCTGCATACGTGTACAATAAGTGCTCTCGCTCAATTATAACCGTCTAAACATTCGCCGTAAGTGACCTCCACAGGGGTAGATCCGCTCAACCCAAAATTGCTCTTTCTCCTCACATCCCAAACCACCACAATTAAGTTTAGAATGCATTTAAAGTGTACGCTGCTGCGTATGTGTGTGTGTGTGTCCATTTTCACCCACACGCCCTCACACAGTAGGTACTTGCAGCTTTTGTTTGCTCATTCTGCTCCCTTACCTTGCCTAGTTTTCTCTGGTGTCCTTCTATTGTGCAAAAGTGAAGCAATAGCACTCCCAAACACCACTCAAACTCTCTCACATACACTGAGGCGTCCGCAAATAATGCTATATCACATAAATCAGCATATCTGATTTACAAATTTTCCTCCGCAAAATTTCCCGACAGTCAGGAGCACACACATTGCCCCGGAACAATAGTTGGCTGCCGGAACGGCACCAACAGCCGGGAAAACCCGGAACGGGGACAGTGGACCACCACACTCGGGGTGGTGCAATTGTGAACAGACAAAGGAGAATAAACATATAATAATAATCATCCCACGCGGTCGACCCGGGAACTACTTATGTATCATGGCTTGGTGTATGTGTGTGTGTGTGAGAAGGAAGCTCTTCCGGTTGGCGTATTAAAAGCGAAGCGGATTGTGAAGCATCTGTGGGAATCTACCTCCGGGTGGACAACTCGCCGGCCAGCTGCTGGATGGTCGGACAATCCAACCACCGTGCAGCGTACTTCCACTTACGCTTAAGTGCTTTGTACTAGCACACTAACACTCGAGTTAGTTTTAACGGTACAGATTCACATCGTGTTTAACTAAGCACCTCGCTACTACAAACTATAAAAGCTATACATACACGCAAGCAAGGTTGAACAGTGTACTTCGCCACACTAAGCTGCGATCAGTGTGATGCGCCCGGAGATTGGAGATAATCAGAGCATGTTGCAATTCCGGGTTAGAAGAACTTCAGCAGGAACCTCGTTTGAGTTATGTCGTTTAGGAGAATTGAAATTTGAGTTGAATATGCTATGAATGGTTTGGTTACTGGTAGAACGAAGCAAAAAAAGTCTAATGTTTGACTCACACCATAAAGGCTAGAGCTTTAAAAACTTTCTCGTCATTAAGAAGCTGCTGGTTGGAGCAGCTTTTGTCATTATGTGCTGCTGTGGTTAGTTGGAAAACAAAAGTAATTACTGGAGACACACTGGCGAACTGGTTATTTTGATGTCGTTTTCAATAAATTAATCTTGCCCATAGAAACATTTGTTTTGATCTTATTTTGATAAAATTGAATCCGAAATATTTGTCGTGTTACGAACAACACTTCGACGTTGTCGTGCTATCTTGTCGCATGTTGCTTTTTGACGTCCCAAAAAAAAAACGTGTTTTAATGTTTGACCTTGAATAAACAAGAGCAAGAGCACGCAATGCAAACAATAACAAACACGTTTTGTTTGGTTGAATTTGGTTGCCGGAGTCCCAAGTTATAATAACAAATCATCGCTTGTGTACTATCTTGTGACACGTCCTATCTTTTTACAGCAGACGTGTCACAAGATAGCACACAAGCGACGAAATGTTGACGGTAGCCGGGTTTGTACGTGTGTCAAACGCGTTCTGACCTGAAATCCCTTCGGCCAGTTTTCGCAATTACAGTAATTTTCGAGGTGTGTCAATATACCGCGACAAGATTTTAATATACTTACTCACTCGCGTAAACTTCTTATAAGTTTAAATAGGGATTAGGAAATAGTTTTAAGACTCGGATTTAGGATTAAGTTAAATATCGAATTATACTGTCTCCGTACTCGCTGACGGCTAGATTCGAATGAATCGTTTATTAAATAAAAATGGCCTTTATACATGCACGATCTCGCACGATCGTTCCCGATCTCACTCGATCGTTGCGAGTTCATCCCGATCATATTCAATCGGTTTTACCGAACACGGTTAATAATTATTGATAATTTTATCTGGACACTACAAGATCTTCCCTCTAAAGCAAATTCTTTCTAATTTGTATTTGATTTCATATTTATCGAGAATATAAACTTAATTTCATTTCAGAAATATAATTTCAAATTCACTTGAATTCAGCGCAAAAATGTATTTTTCATGATGATTGGTTCGACTGTGCATTTCTTAGAACTTGCACCTGAACGCAAAGGTAGATCTGCTAATTGTGTCACAGCTGATTTTCCAATCTGGCCCTCGACCTCGTTCTAACAGGACTGCGGGATTCGTTGTCAACCTTTCTCTGCTTACGATACACCGCGTAATCCCTCGAATGCCCGAGTAATCCTCCATCGTCATCGATTGAGGAGAAGTTGCGTTTGTAACTGTTGGCCGCAAAACACATCTTCGCGGACTCACGTTTGGGAACGTGCAACGCCTTCAGCTGATGTCTGTGCGCCGTAGCCACGTGTCGCCCAATTTGAATCTGGAAGACATTTTTAGACACTTTTTTAATAAACTGTGCTTCGACCCACTTTGGGAAGGTATCGTGACTATTTTTATACAACAGCTTATCCCCTGCCTCAATTTTATCCAATTCATTTGGAGGATCAAGTTTTTCAGTGTCAACGACACATCGTTGTGCTGGAGGTTCAGCCAGATTGTGTTTGTAAGTTTTAGTTGGATTAATCAAATCTAACAAGGTCTTTGGTGTATATTTGAAAACTCTTTCAGAAGGAAACAAACCTTCAGAGTTTAAGGAACCAACAGATTAAGCTTTTCATCCATCTCAAGAGATTTCGTTTTGTTATCAATTAAAAATTTCTTTAGCACATCTTTGACAACTCTCACCATTCTTTCAGCCTGGCCGTTGCTGGCAGGATTGTACGGCGGGCTTTTAAGAACTTTTATGCCTTGTTGTTCCAAAAAAACAGTAAATTCCGTGGAATTAAAAGGTGGGCCACCGTCTGTAACAATTACATCTGGTTAACCAAAGCGTGTGAACATTGCCGCAAATTTCTTGTTAACAAGTCTTGCATTAGTGCCAAAACGCATCCGTTCAACTTCCAACCATTTAGTATTGCTGTCAACAATCAATAAGAAAGTATTTCCTTGGAAGAAGAAGAAATCTGCATGCAAACGACTGAACGGTCTTGTGGTAGGAATCCAGGACCCCGAAGCTTCCGGCTTCCTCACAACTTCCATCTGAGAGCAAGATTCACAACTTATCAAAGTCTTCAATGTCTTAATTTAAGCCTGGCCAGTAAACTGTCCTTCTGGCTAACTTCTTCATTTTTACCATTCCTCCGTGATTCAGGTGTAATAATTGTAAAATCTTCTCTCTCAAACTGCTTGGAATTACCTCTCGATCTTCTAACAGCAAAACACCATCAATGACTTCCAACTTTTCCCTCTGCGAAGAAAAATCTCTGAACTGATTTGGTATAGTTTTTGGCCAACCGATTGTGACAAAATTCAAAATTTCTTTCAAGAACTTATCGTTCTCTGTTATATGGACAACTCCAAAATATAACGTTGGATTCTGGTTACAAAAAGAGAATTTTTGCCTTCTTTCCCAAATATGCCAATAAGGGGTTTGTGATCAGTGAATACTTTAAAATTTTGACCAAATAAGAACTTATGGAACTTTTTGATGACACATACCAAAGCCAAAGCTTCTAAATGCAAAATTGGATAACGTTTCTGCGCAGAGTTCAATGAAAAAGATGTGAAGCAAACTGGTTTCTCTGCTCCATTCATCATTTGTGCCAAAACTCCTCCTAAACCATAAGAAGAAGCGTCAGTCACAACTACTAATGGTTTTCTAGGGTCGTAAAAAGTTAGAAGTTTAGCGTTTAGTAGGCAATTTTTACTTTCATTGAAAGCTTCGTCACAGTTTTTTGACCACTCAAATTTGACATTTTTCTGTAAAAGATTGTACAGATGTCGCAATTTTTCTGATAAATTTGGTACAAATTTGTTATAGTAGTTTATTAGTCCCAAATACGCTTTGAGTTCAGTCACGTTCTGTGGAACTTTTGCCTTGGCAATTGTAGAAATTTTCTCAGGTGAGGGTAAAATACCTTTGTCAGAAATAATATGACCAAGATATGGCAAAGATGTCACAAAGAACTTACACTTCTTAAAATTTACAGAAATATTAGCATCGGAGAGCCTTTGCAGGACTTGCTCCAACTTGTCCAAACATTCTTCATAAGTTCTTCCAGCAATAAGAACATCGTCAAGATAACAACACACTCTTTCTAATCCTCTCAGGATCTGGTCCATAATTTGTTGAAATTCTGATGCACTTGGACTTGCACCCTGGGGAAGGCGGTTGTAGGTGTATAAACCTTTAGGTGTGTTAATTACAACAAATTTTCTTGAACGTTGCGACAACTCTAACTGAGTGTAAGCGCCCGTCAAGTCCAAAGAACAAAATATTTGTGAATCAACCAATGAAGCAAATACATCTTGAGCAAGGGGTAGAGGATAAGTGTTGGGAATCAGTATTTTATTTAAAGAAACTTTGCAATCTATTACCATGCGTAAATCCCCATCCTTTTTCACAATCGCAGTAACTGGCGAAGGCCACTCGCTCGCCTTGATCGGTGTGATCACTCCCTGTCGCTCCAACATGTCCAAATGCTCATTAAATTTGTCTTTGATCTTGTACGGAACTTGATACGCCTTCTTGAAAATTGGTTGTTCTGATTTAAAGGTCAGATCAGCTTGGTACCCTGTAATTGGTTCAGTAAAGTCTTTAGAGAACACTTTGTTGTATTTCAGTTTCAGATTACCTAAAACTGTGTCAGTTGATTTGTAATCCAAATTTCCAATGATATTTGCCGGTAAAAACTGAGTTTTCCAGCCAGGATAGAACATGTCAAGCCAATCTCTGCCTAAAAGTGGTGTAAAGTTCTTCAAACACCTCAAAACAACCAAATTTCCGGTCTCGGTTCGCTTATTCAACCCAATTTCAACAGAAATCTGTCCAAGCACCTCCAAACCCGAACCATTAACCACAACCAAGCGTTTATTGCAAGATTTTAGAGGAATTTCATTGAAATGTTGCTCGTACAAATGTTGGCTAATAACAGCAACTGCTGACCCTGTGTCAACTTCCATTTCCAAAAATTTGTCATGAACTTGAACATCCACTAAACACGGCTCACTTAAGGTCTTCTCATCCCCAATTTTCATGCACTGCATCTCACTTTCATCATCCTCAGAGTTGTTGATTCTGATTCTGTTGAATTTGTCAAAAACCGGTTTAGTTTCAGGAGTATCCTCTTCAACAAAATTCACCCTTTTAACTTGTTTACCCGCGAGCAAATCACAAAAACGCTTAATATGTCCCTTTCTTTTGCAATAATTACAAATCGCATTGTTGTAGTAATTTTGTTCACGGCTGCGGCTGCGATCGTAGCTGTGATTACGATTGTGAGATCTGCGATCGTAATCTCGCCTCTCACGACTCACTTCTCGACCTCTGCGATCCATGTCACGTCCTCTGCGCTCATGACCACGATCACGACTCCTGCTGCGTGAACGATATCTCCCCGAACAAGAATTAACTTTTGGTCCCAATCGCTGATGAACAGCTAGAACACTAGCAGTAGCACCAACATTTTCCACACGATTTTCAACCATTTGTTGAGCCCGTTTTTCAGCCCTCTCCGTGTTGATTACCATCTTTTCAACCTGCGCCAAGCTTAAATCTTCTTCTTCTAGCAGTTTATGTTGCAAACGTTTGTCTTTAATGCCCATTACAAGTTTGTCGCGTAGAGCCTCATCTTTAAATGCATTGAAGTTGCAATCTTCAGCGAGAAGTTTTACTGAGAGCACAAAATTCTCAGAACTTTCATTAAGAAGTTGAAAACGGTTGTAAAAATCAAATCGATATATCATAGCTGGCACAGCTTTATCAAACCTGCCTTTCAGCTGCTTAACAACTTCCTTAAATTCAAGTTTTTCAATTTCTTGCTTAGGAAAAATCAATTTAGGGGAACTATACCCTTTTTCAGCCTATTTCTATTATCGGCCTATCAGCACTTTGATCACGAATTACAGCTTTCTTAAAGTGTTTTTGGCTGTTCCAAAGTAATAAATAACTCAAATAAAAGTGAGCAAGCAACTCTCCATTGATGATTCATCTGAAAAAGTTGTTTTAATAGCGGAAAACGTCAAAAGTGATGAGAATTGGTCGAACGGCTTAGAGTGATTAAAATGGGTATGTTTCCCCTAATTTCATCAAAAACGTCCTCGCCACTCACAGGGATAAACCACGACAACTTATTTGCATCTGAAGCCACCTTGTTGAGTTTGCACATTACTTCAAATCGCTCAACATAATTAGCAAAAGACTTGCTTCGATGGTAATGATCGATAGAACCGATCATGCCGGGAACAGACGACATCTTGGGGCAAAAAAAAAATCAAGTTTTCTACTTACAGTAACCGCAGGAGTGTAACCGTAGCTTTGGCTGAACTCTTGGGTTAATGCTGCTGATGACACGTGTCCGCGCGGTCGGTTGGTGCTTCTCGCCGACCGTGAGCAAATCGTCTGGCCTCGCCGCCCTGATTCCTCACTCACGCCTCACTTGTCAAATCTCGCTCCTCTCGCGATCTGGATTAGCGATCCTCACCGCGTCAAGCCTGCTCACCGCCGGATTACCGCGATCTCACGCCGCGAACAAAAGGATGATCGCGAGGATGATCGGCTTGGGACGCACAGTGGGCAAAAACGGGTGAAAAAACGGATCTTTTGATGCCGTCAGTTTCTGCCTGTCAAAAGTATCATTATAAATGTAAAAAATTACGAGAAATCGATTGGTGGTACTTTCAATAGCGGCAAATGACGGGAAGTGGTTCATTTTACCCCATTTTGCCTTTTTTAGGCTGTTTTTCTCGAATATCTTCAACTGCCGTAGTTTGCCGCACTTCTAAAGTATCTTATTTTATGTAAAAAATCACGAGAAATCGATTGGTGATACTCTCAATAGCGGCAAATGACGGCAAGGGCCCATTTTGCCCCATTTACCCCTTATTTATGTGTTTTTCATTAATATCTTGAATTACTGTAGTTTCCTGCAGTTTTAAAGTATGTTATTTTATGTAGAAAATCGCGAGGAATCGATTTGTGACATTTTCATTGGCGGCAAATGACAGCATGGGCCCATTTTGCCCCAGTTACCCCATTTTATGTGTTTTTCGCGAATATCTTTAATTGCCATTGTTTTTACATTTTGAAAGTATACTATTTTATGTAAAAAATCACGAGAAATCGATTGGTGACACTCTCATTGGTGGCAAATGACGGCAAGGGCCCATTTTGCCCCATTTAACCCCTTTCTAATGTGTTTTTCGAAAATACCTTGAAATTACATTATTTCTTACAGTTTCAACGTATATTATTTTATGTAGAAAATCACGAGGAATCGATTGGTGGTGTTCTCATAAGCGGCAAACGACGGCAAAGGCTCGTTTTGCCCCATTTACCCCATTTTATGTATTTTCTTTAATATCTTGAATTGCCGTGGTTTTCCAAACTTTAAATAAATGTTATTTTATGCAGAAAATCACGAGGAATCGATTGAGAACACTCTAATTAGCGGCAAATGGCGACAAGGGCCTATTTTGCCCATTTCATGTGTTTTTAGTCAATATATTAAACGTGTCGTGATTTCCAATACAGTTTACAAGAATGTTACTGTAGAATGCACAGTACGTTCAAGATATTCACGAAAAACATCTCAAGAGGGAGTAAATGGGGTAAAATGGGCCCTTGTCGCCATTTGCCGCAATTTAGAGTGTTCTAAATCGATTCCTCGTGATTTTCTGCATAAAATAACATTTATTTAAAGTTTGGAAAACCACGGCAATTCAAGATATTAAAGAAAATACATAAAATGGAGTAAATGGGGCAAAACGAGCCTTTGCCGTCGTTTGCCGCTTATGAGAACACCACCAATCGATTCCTCGTGATTTTCTACATAAAATAATATACGTTGAAGACGTAAGAAATAATGTAATTTCAAGGTATTTTCGAAAAACACATTAGAAAGGGGTTAAATGGGGCGAAATGGGCCCTTGCCGTCATTTGCCACCAATGGGAGTGTCACCAATCGATTTCTCGTGATTTTTTACATAAAATAGTATACTTTCAAAATGTAAAAACAATGGCAATTAAAGATATTCGCGAAAAACACATAAAATGGGGTAACTGGGGCAAAATGGGCCCATGCTGTCATTTGCCGCCAATGAAAATGTCACAAATCGATTCCTCGCGATTTTCTACATAAAATAACATACTTTAAAACTGCAGGAAACTACAGTAATTCAAGATATTAATGAAAAACACATAAATAAGGGGTAAATGGGGCAAAATGGGCCCTTGCCGTCATTTGCCGCTATTGAGAGTATCACCAATCGATTTCTCGTGATTTTTTACATAAAATAAGATACTTTAGAAGTGCGGCAAACTACGGCAGTTGAAGATATTCGAGAAAAACACCCTAAAAAAGGCAAAATGGGGTAAAATGGACCACTTCCCGTCATTTGCCGCTATTGAAAGTACCAACTATCGATTTCTCGTAATTTTTTACATTTATAATGATACTTTTGACAGGCAGAAACTGACGGCATCAAAAGATCCGTTTTTTCACCCGTTTTTGCCCACTGTGGGACGGCTGGTGCGTGGGTGCGGCTGTGAATAGAACAAAAGATTTGTTACAAAATGGAGTCTGCTAATTACGTGATCGGTATGAAGAGATGGGTTTTCACAAAAATTTCAATATGCGCTTAATCGAGGAATCTCCGTGCAATAGCTGTTTAAGATCGCTAACTACAGACTATCTACGGTTCTCGCAGGTCACTTAATACTCACGTCTGTTCACTCTGGACTAATTAGATCCGTTTGAACCTCTCCGCCTAAAATCTGCAACCACAAATTGCATTAAACCAAAAATCACTGCACGACGCGTTCCGCGTTTTCAACGTTTTCACTCGTCGCCACTTTTAATATACTTACTCACTCGCGTAAACTTCTTATAAGTTTAAATAGGGATTAGGAAATAGTTTTAAGACTCGGATTTAGGATTAAGTTAAATATCGAATTATACTGTCTCCGTACTCGCTGACGGCTAGATTCGAATGAATCTTTTATTAAATAAAAATGGCTTTTTATACATGCACGATCTCGCACGATCGTTCCCGATCTCACTCGATCGTTGCGAGTTCATCCCGATCATATTCAATCGGTTTTACCGAACACGGTTAATAATTATTGATAATTTTATCTGGACACTACAAAGATTTAACTTCTTTCATATGAAAAGTTACAAAAATGCACAGAGTTTTTTCGGTTATTATTGAATATATCTGGAACGAAATCGCATTCCGGGGATCTGTAAAGGTCAAAAGATGACGCACTGTGAACTGAACAAAATGGTTTTCTGAACTCATTTCGACCCAAAATGCACGTGTGACAAGATAGCACGACAGTAACGGACTGAAGAACCAGAAATTTATATCTTTCGAGTGAGATTTATCACCTTGTGACACCTTTCGGGTGCAGTTCTGTCTTTTTGGACATGCGTCATTTGTCTCCGCGGCAGCAATGAGACAAGTGAGTTTATACAGCTCCAAATGAATGGGAACATGACGATTGATTCGGAATTTCGCACTCATCCCACCTTGTCAGTGGCAGGGCAGCAAGTGTTGAGTGATGTCTGCGCGAGCTCATTAAACACAATTTATGGACACATATTCTGGCTGACAGCTGCGTCATTAGCAAATGGGACAGGGACATCCTTTAAAATCCAATCCGATGAGGTTTGAGCTAGGGTGAGAAAGTGGTGGCCCCTTGGAATGGTGAAAGGCGATTGATTTATGGTGATGAACAACGGCGGCATTCTCGAGATGCTGGTTCAGTTTTGTGCTGTTCTGCAGCAATCCGTTAATGACCGGTATTTGGACATTCTGGACTGCAACTGACGTTCTGATGGATGATGATGGAACACACATCTATGGCACTGACAAACCGTTGACAGCTCATTGCTAATGGGTTTGGAGCAAACTAGTGGTTGGAACCAACCCGGGAGCATGTTGACAGCTCCCATACAAACTGAGCGTACCCCTTTTTGTGGGCCCAGTGGGCCTAAGATAGCGGCCTTCGATATAATCTAGCCAAACATTTAAAAATGGCAAATAGTTTAAATAAATATAGTTTTTGCCTCGTTTCGGTTTAAAACGACAAAATAAGCAGTCTGGAATCATTTTCTTAAAAAACTTGTTTAGAGATACGCCACGTTCAAATATTAGTCTAGAACAGTTGAAGTGAGCGTGCCGCGAAAGCCGTCACGAAAAAAAAGTTTCCCATGCAAATTTCGAGTTGCGTATTTAATGGGCGGACTCCGACGAGGCCCACTGGCCATCTGTCGGTGAATACGCGCAACTCACGAAAACTGTCATCTTAGGGTCCGGCTGGTTGGAACGGTCAAAGAGAATGTTTGCAAAAACCTAGGCAAAAACAGTTTAAAACAAAAAAAAATATGGTGTCAATTTGGGTTAATACATTGACATTTAATTTATTTCCAGATCTGGTCAAATAAGCATGCGTGTATTGATATTTTTTGACAAACCATACACAGCTAAAAAAAAGTAGTAATCCAGCTGCGTGTAAGAGGCCTGCACAGCAACAAATCCGATGGTACAATCGCATGCAAAAGCATGCACATCACCTTTGTGAGCAAAAGCATGTAATATTGTATGAGAAAACGTGTAGACAAAAAGCATATACCGAAGAAAAAAAATCAGGTCTGCTCACCCCAAAAATATCATCAATCTGGCGAGAGTCATATTCAGATTACCAAGTCCGCGCCCCAACCCTCTCGGCTATCTCACCGCTATGTAATAGGTTCCTCATACATCGTATGCAGTTAACACAGTATACGACGTACGGAAAACCTACTGTTACATTGGCATTGATCCGACCATTTACACAGCGGCATGATAGCCGAGCGGGTTGGGGCGCGGACTTGGTAAATTAAATATGCCTTTCACCGGATTGGTGTTTATTTTTGGGGTGAGCAGACCTGATTTTTTCTGCGATACATGCTTTTTGTGTACACGTTTTCTCATACAATATTACATGCTGTTGTTCACAAAGGTGATGTGCACGCTTTTGCATGCGATTTTACCTAGATTTTTTTTTTTACTGTGTGGGTGTAAAATAAATTTTGCATTTTTTTATGAAATTCAATGTAATTTTACACCCTGAAATATTTAGCCCATCAGTAAGTGAAACCTACTTAACTGAAATGTCGGATCTGGTACGTTTCGCCGACGGTCATTTCGCCGAATGTCGTTTCGCCGAATGGTACGTTTCGCCGAAAGTCATTTCGCCGAATGGACGTTTCGCCGAATTGAATAAAAATTAACTTTTTTGTACAATTTATGCTATTTGTTCACTGCAGTGCCATCTTGTAATTCACTCATGCAAACTTGAGAAGGAGTGGCAAGATAATAATATGATAATTTAAAAAGTAAAGAACGTCTCATGTTTCAAAGAATGCAAAAACTCACAGAAATAATACAAATAATTTGCTTAAAAAATGAAGAATGCAAAAACCATCAGATTTTTTTTTAAATGTTATGCTAAAAAACAAAAAAAAAACTGCTCATGTGTGAAAGATTGCAAAACCTAACCAAAATTATAGAAATAATATGCTTAAAAAACTAAATATACATGACCGATTCTTCGGCTCCTTTTCAAAAAAATTACAAGTTTTTTTCAGCGTTTTGGCTGTAGTGGCAAAATAAAAAAAAAACCCCCAATGTTATTACATATGAGCAGTTCTCTACGGAATCGGTCTTTTTTCGTCAATTTTAATTTTTGTATTTTTTAATCCGGCTGAAACTTTTTTGGTGCCTTCGGTATGCCCAAAGAAGCCATTTTGCATCATTAGTTTGTCCATATAATTTTCCATACAAATTTGGCAGCTGTCCATACAAAAATGATATGTGAAAATTCAAAAATCTGTATCTTTTGAAGGAATTTTTTGATCGATTTGGTGTCTTCGGCAAAGTTGTAGGTATGGATACGGACTACACTGGAAAAAATGATACACGGTAAAAAAAATTTGGTGATTTTTTTATTTAACTTTTTACCACTAAAACTTGATTCGCAAAAAAACACTATTTTTAATTTTTTTTTGATTTTTGATATGTTTTAGAGGACATAAAATGCCAACTTTTCAGAAATTTCCAGGTTGTGCAAAAAATCATTGACCGAGTTATGAATTTTTTAATCAGTACTGATTTTTTCAAAAAAATCGAAATTTTGGTCGCAAAAATTTTTCATCTTTATCTTTCGATGTAAAATTAGATTTGCAATCAAAAAGGCCTCATCCATAAAGTACGTCACGCTAAAATCAGCCAAAATTTACCCCCCCTCCCCCCCTTTGTCACGCTTTTCCTATACTTATAACATGCAATGTCACACTTGCTCAGACCCCCCCTCCCCCCCTAGAGCGTGACATACTTTATGGATGACGCCAAAGTACTTTGGTGAAATTTTGATAAAGTGCACCGTTTTCAAGTTATAGCCATTTTTATGTGACTTTTTTGAAAATAGTCGCAGTTTTTCATTTTTTTAAATTCGTGCACATGTTTGCCCACCTTTGAAAAAAATATTTTTGAAAAGCTGAGAAAATTCTCTATATTTTGCTTCTTCGGACTTTGTTGATACGACCTCTAGTTGCTGAGATATTGCAATGCAAAGGCTTAAAAACAGGAAAATTGATATTTTCTAAGTCTCACCCAAACAGCCTACCATTTTTCAATGTCGATATCTCAGCAACTAATGGTCCGATTTTCAATGTTAAAATATAAAACATTTGTGGAATTTTCCGATCTTTTCGAAAACAATATTTTCAAAATTTTCAAATCAAGACTAACATTTTAAAAGGGCGTAATACTGAATGTTTGGCCTTTTTTGAATGTCAAAAATTTCCTTCTAAAGATACAGATTTTTGAATTTTCATACATCATTTTTGTATGGACAGCTGACAAATTTGTATGGAAAATTATATGGACAAACTTATGATGCAAAATGGCTTCTTTGGGTATACCGAAGGCACCAAGGAAGGCACCAAAAAAGTTTCAGTCGGATTAAAAAATACAAAAAAAATCGAATGACCGAAATCCTAGAGAACTGCTCATATTTGGAAAGATAATTGATTTTCCTACAAAGAAATATCATGCAGAATGAACCAAATAGTACCTGTGCTTCCCCGGAAATAAAAATGTAGCGTGACGGGACAACGTCGTAAAACTGGACTTTTAAAAGGCACACTACAAAAATCGCTACAGTTTTTCCAGTTTGATGTTTAAAAACTTTTGCTCTTCTACACATTATCACAAATTAAAAAACGAATCTTTTGCTCCTTGAACTGAACGAATTGGTTGAAATTTGGGGTTTTGCCAGCCATTTCTTTTCGTGACGGGACAACGAAAGGAGCAGATTTATGAAAAAACTCCTCTCCCGTTCAATGGCTTGCAGACCACATTTGGTCGATATTCTTGGCTTTTAAGGTAAGAAAACGCATTTAAAGGACATTGCAATTATTGAATCATAATAAAAATGAAATCTTTCATATTAAAAATCACATTGAAAATTGTAAAATGTGACATTTCGGTGTAGCTCCGCTAAGAATCGATCACATACACTCACCGAAATAATTGAAAAATATGCCAAAAATATAGAATGCAAAAACTAACAGCAATTTTGCAAAATGTTGTGCTGAAAACCAAAAGAACTGCTCATGTTTGAAAGAATGCAAAAACTCATAAAAATAATACAAATAATTTGCTTACAAAACAAAGAATGCAAAAACTTACAGAATTTTTTCAAAATGTTATGCTAAAAATCAAAAGAACTGCTCAAATTATAGAAATAATATGCTTAAAAAAACTAATAATGCATAAACTCACCGAAATATTTGAAAAGTATGCCAAAAATATAAAATGCAAAAACTAACAGCAACTTTGCAAAATGTTGTGCTGAAAACCAAAAGAACTGCTCATGTTTAAAAGAATGCGAAAACTTCCAAAAATTATACAAATAATTTGCTTGAAAAACAAAGAATGCAAAAACAAACAGAAATAATCTAAATTATAAGCAGCCAATTAAAAGAACTGCTAATATTTGAAAGAATGCAAAAACTCACAGAATAAAAAAAAATATGCTTAAATACAAAGAATGCAAAAACTAACAAAAAAATTCCAAAATGTTATGCTAAAAATCAAAAGAATTGCTCATGTTTGAAAGAATTCAAAAACTCCCAAAAATTATACAAATAATTTGCTTAAAAAACAAAGAATGCAAAAACAAACAGAAATAATCAAAATTATATGCAGAAAATATAAAAAAAAACTGTTCATGTTTGAAAGAATGCAAAAACTCTCAAAAATAATTTAAAAAATATGCTAAGTAAACAAAAAATGCAAAGACTACCGGCATTTTTCCAAAATGTTATGCTGAAAATCAATAGAACTCCTCATGTTGGAAAGAATACAATAACTTACAAAAATTATACTAATAATATGCTTAAAAAACAAAGAATGCAAAAACTAACAGAAATTAATAAAAATTATAAGCAGAAAATTAAAAGAACTGCTCATGATCAACAGAACGCAAAAACTTACAGAAATAATTCAAACGATATATTAAAACAAGAATGCAAAAAACTAACAGAAATTAATGCAAAAACTCACAGAAATGATTTAAAATTGTTTGCTGCAATTAAATAACTGCTTTTATTTGAAAATGCAAAAACTCGCACAATTTTTTTCAACTAGATTATTTTTTAAGCGATTGTTTATGCATGTTATAATGCATAAACTTATAAAAATAACATACTAAGAAACAAAAATTATTTTTTTAAAAAAGATTGCAAAATCACCTTTTAGGGACATTATACTTTTTCAAAATATGTTAATACAATTTGTGTCCATTTTATATATTTATTTTACGTTTATTTGTCAATTCGGCGAAACGTCCCATTCGGTGAAACGTCCCATGCGGCGAAACGACATTCGGCGAAATGACCTTCGGCGAAATGACCGTCGGCGAAACGACATTCGGTGAAATGTCCCGCACCCGAAATGTCAAGCTCATATATGCGTTTATCCTTTCCAATCTTCATCGGTCTGATGGCCGAGTGGGCTAAGGCGCCAGTCCTTACTGTTGGTGCTGGGTTTGAATCCCGTCGGTTGCAATTTTTTTTGTGTTTGCAAAAATTGTACATGCAGTGTGTAATATTAAGTGTCTTTTTTGACGGAGGTGATGTGCATGGTTTTGCATGCGAGAACCGTCAGGGGAAGAAGAAGAAGCCGGGGACATACCGTACCATCCGGTTCGAGTTATTTATAGATTATAATGGTGTGTGGTCTGTAGGGGGAATCGTTGGGAAAGGGATTGTTGTATTGTATAGTAAATGACCTTGTGACATTATTTCACCACTATGGATTAATTCACTTAAGGAGTTGTTCGGACAGGTGAACCAAAATTTTTGTAGTAGCTGGGTTTTCGTTTTCAGCAACTTTAACTGAAACATTCAGTTTTAAACCCGAACTTACAAGAAGTGGTTTCCTTATCACTTTTCTGGCCATATAAAATCCGGGTTTTGTGCTAACTAACTATTTTGAAAGCTGGAAAACCCGCCTTACCATACTAATATCTACATACCTTGCAACAATCAAGCTTTCGGACATCTAGTTTAGACTAGGAATCTCGCAATCGAGAACGCCAAGGGAATGATGCTGAGCGATCAATTTATTTATTTTATTGTTTTTTTCTATTATCGAGAAATATCCTCGGATAGCTATTGCCCTCGGCTCCCGGAAACGTCGTTTCTTGCGCCAGGAAGTCAATACTCCGTCAAGGGGTTATCTCCAAGATGAACCTTCTGGTGGATAACAATTTTTCAAGTGTACATACAGCGTGCGATAAGTGCCCTTTAGCGGGCGTCAGCTCTTGTCTAAACAATTCACCGGTGTTTGACGTATACGTTCACAATCCCCTCCCATATATGGTACATCAATCTTCAATTTTGTGTCGAAATAGGAAGGAAGGAAAAAGTATCATTGCAACGGTATTACTTTGGGACGCCGGGTGAGTGATAGAGTAAGGAGTGGAGAGGAGAAGGACACTTAACCAAACCCGGAAGCGTTCTTTTCACTGTTATTGTTCCGGTAAGTACCAGGCACGAATTGTCACTCCAGGATCGCGACGTCGAGAAGGGTTGTATACAGTGTTGTAATAAGAGGAGTTACCGTGCTCTGAAATTTAAGCATGTACTTGAACATTAATCTTGAAAATATTTCTAAAGTAGAAATCAAATGTTTAAACTCAATTTTGGCTTCCAAATGCATCAACTGTTGCAACTGCAATCCCCAGGACGATGTCGAACAATAGACGACCAGACAAAAAAGATACTCCTGCTGTCCATGCTGAATAACAAGATCTACAACAGGAATGTGCAGCATGTCCTCGAGCAGAATGGCAAACGGAAACACAAGTGTGCTGCCAAACAACAACTGGGAGCCAAGCTAAGGCAAACCTAGGTCCTGGCTTCAAGTAGAAAAAAAAGCCCGGATATGAGCGTGTATTTTTACGTTCTTCTTTTTCTACTTTGGGATACCCCTTTTTTCAACTCGAGTTTGCTTTGTTGATAGAATAAGTATGGCAAGTGCAGGGAAAGCACACACACACAAACTCACAAAAGTAAGAGAGAAAACCAACGCTGCTTAGGCTTTAAAAGCGTTTGCATAAACCGGCATAAAATTGACTAAGTTGGTTGGAATGTATAAGCAAACATGTTTGTGGAAACAAGGAAAATCGACGGTGAGTGCATTTCCAGTTTTAGTTGCTTCGTCATTTTGAGACCGTGAAAAGTGAATTCTTTTGAACTAATACTACATTTAAAAACATTTTTATCGTTTTGAAATAGGTAAATTTCATTATTTTGCTTCGTTTGGAGACGGTGATTTTAGTGGATTGTAGACTGGATTTTGCCATTTATATATGATGATTTTCTAAAATAGGTTTCCTAGAAATTGGAAATAAAAACAACTCCAACTGAATTGGATCCTCAACCCCCCTCAACAGCCGTCCATCTCTACCGCGCACCAGGGACATGAAAAGGGATTTGGATGACGGGAGGTGCTGATGCTTCACTTTTTTAAGGGGATAAGGGAAAATCTTCACGGTATACCCAAACAGGTTTCGCTTGGAAATGGATGGTTTTTGGGAAGGCATAAGATCTAGGAAACGCTCTAAGCAAGCGTTTCGATCAATGACATAATGTGTTTAAGGGTTATAGTATTATTCTTACCCTGACAGACGGACAGGGCCGACAACGGCCCGAAAACGGCCCGACGGCTCGACAAAACGGCCCGAATTCCGACGGTTTGTCCGACGGAATTCGGGCCCTTTTCGTGCGTATTTGCAACACTTTGTCCGACGATCGTCGAAATCGACGTTTGAGAAAATCGACGTTTGAGAAAATCGACGTTGTCGGGCCGTTGTCGGGCCGTTTTCGGGCGACTTTGTTATTTAGATTGTCCTGCCATTGTCGGGTGCTCTCGTTTCGGATTTTCTGGGTTGATTTGATGAAAAATAAAGAACTTTTATTTGCAAACTATTCTTTTTTATTATAGTTGTCAAATGAAGGTAAGGGTAATATGTCACATTTAATTTTTCCACTTAAAGATTTGATTAAACTAATTCCAATATATTTGTGCAGGGGTGGCTTTTTGTGTCTCGTAGTGCACAGATGCCAAGCTGGGAACTCGGGTTGGGTACATCCTTGGTCTTATCCTCGGTGGCCGTTTGTTTTTTCAACTCCATCTAAAATAAAAATCTGGTTTAACAAAAAGTCTGAACAAACCATAATTTAAATATTCATTACCTCATTAGTTTATTGGTAGGTCTAGGTTCCATCCTGCCCTGAATCTGCATTTTTCACAAAATATAATTTCACTACGAAAAAAAACTTATCACGTTGGAAACCCACGAAAATTAATCTGTCAATGATTTTTATCAACGCCTGCCAAGATTTTTTCACGCACTAAATGTCGCCTTTCTGACATTCGATCAAAACGCTCGACAAACGCTCGAAAATGGCAGGACTCAATCGACATCGAGTAGATAACGCTTCGAATTGCACGACCGCAGGACTTCAGTCTAACAGGGAAGCAATCGGATGTTACTGTTGGGGGTAAATGTCCTTTTTTTGTGGTTGTCAAAAGACAGGCTAAGACAGTTGGTCCATCTGGCCAAATAAATGTCCTTACTCTGAAAGAAAAAAACGTTATTTGAGAGCAAAGTTTGGTATTTTGATAAACAGAGTAAAAATGGCATACACAAAAAAAAATCATGGTAATATTACATCTGGGAAGGGGTACAACTTTTATGTCAGAAAAAATGTGTATTTTACCACTTTTCTGTTGTAATGTCGCTTTTTCAGTCTAAATTGAGGTAAAATTACATCATAAAAGAGGTAATATTCAACATTCAAAAATTACACCTTCCAAATTTACACAATTTTTGATGATAGAAATTTGGTGCCAAAGTGGCTTTTATGTAAAATTAGACGCCGATTTGATGGCGTACTCAGAATTCCGAAAAAACGTATTTTTCATCGGAAAAAACACTTAAAATGTTTTTAAAATTTTCCACTTTTCCGTTACTCGACTGTAAATTTTTTTGGAACATGTCATTTTATAGGAAATTTAATGTACTTTTCGAATCTGCATTGACCCAGAAGGGTCATTTTTTCGTTTAGAACAAAATTTGTCATTTTAAAATTTCGTATTTTTTCTAACTTTGCAGGGTTATTTTTTAGAGTGTAACAATGTTCTACAAAGTTGTATTACAAAAAAATTAATATATAGACATAAGGGTTTTGCTTACAAACATCACGAGTTATTGCGATTTTACGAAAAAAAGTTTTGAAAAAGTTACTTTTTGCGTTTCTCTTTGTTTCGTCGTCCGTGTCTGTCTCGGGTTACGATGAACGCCCATGATCGACGACGACCAACTTTTTCAAAACTTTTTTTTCGTAAAATCGCAATAACTCGTGATGTTTATGAGCAAACCCCTTGTGTCTATATATCAAAATTTTTGTAATTGTCTGTTCTACAACTTTGTACAACATTGTTACACTCTAAAAAATAACCCTGCAAAGTTAGAAAAAATACGAAATTTCAAAATGAAAATTTTTGTTCCAAATGAAAAAATGACCCTTCTGGGTCAATGTAGATTTGAAAAGCACATTAAATTTCCCATAAAATGACATTTTCCAAAAAAATATGAAGTCGAGTAACGGAAAATGGGAGAATTTTTTAAACTTTTTTAGTGTTTTTTTCGATGAAAAATACGTTTTTTCGGAATTCTGAGTACGCCATCAAATCGGCGTCTAATTTTACATAAAAGCCACTTTGGCACTAAATTTCTATCTCATCACCGTTTCAGGCTGCAAATTATTGAAAAACACCCCTTTTTTCGCATGTTCAAAAATGGAAGGGGTCGTACCGCCCCTCCGTCACGAGATATCAAAAAACGGACCTCGGTTCCACGCAAATAGAAAAGGGGTCGGGGCAACTGCTGTGTGAGATGGCGGAGAATTACCCAGAGGTAAAATTACACATTTTTTTCTGACATAAATGATGTACCCCTTCCCAGATGTAATATTACCATGATTTTTTTCTGTGTACCTGAACAAAACTGATTTTACAATCAATTATGGATTATCAGAATAATATATTCTATTTTCCAATTTAAAAGCATTGCAAAAACCAATGATATACTAATAAAAATCATAAGGAAGAGCAGAACTGTCCCTCCTGGGATTTTTGTACATTGCCGCAAAAAGTTAGGTCAAAATTGAATCCCACTTATTAAGGTTCAGGTTCGGGATCAGAACCCTATCTTATTTAGTGCTTTTTAAGACCACATTTTCCGAGAACAGTAGCTTTGAAATTATATCTCGTGCCAATTTTACATATCGATGCACCATAATACTCTTTCTTCTTGTTTAAATTTCAATAATTAGCATAAATATAAGCCCACTTCTACCGTAAAATAAAAGTGATTGATGTAAATCCTACAATGGTATACGATTACTGCCAAATTACTACTCTTGAAATAAACACTTTTTGATTTAATTGGGTACAAATGTATGATTTGCTCTAATTTAATTACGGGTATCTATGCCTGAACATAAACTAGGATGTAACAAAAATGACTTTTTGGCGGGCTTTCAGGGGTTTGTTACGGTGGGCATACTGAGCCCAAATCCCAAATATGAGCTTGATTGGACGTAACAGGAGCTGGCGCTCCGCCCTTCAATTTTAAATGGGATTTAACCCGTAAAAAAAGATTATTTCAAAAATCTCACTTTTTGAGGCACTAAAGCGTTTATTTTCAACATCATTGGCGTGTAGGCCAGATCCTTGCGCATCTTTTGGTATATATAACATTGAAGTTTGGAGCTCGGTACAGACCTTCAAAGTTTGGCAATTTTTCGAAAAATCGTCCCCGGCAAAAAAGATATGCGTCGCACCTCGCGACGCCCGAGTCGCCATTTGATTTTGCTGGGACCGATTTTCCGAAAAAAAAATCCAAACTTTGAAGGTCTGTACCGAGCTCCAGGGTGCTCCAAACTTCAATGTTATATATACCAAAAGATGTACAAGGATCTGGCCTACACGCCAGTGATGTTTTTGGTAAACGCTTCAGTGGCCAAAATGCCCCAAAAATTTTACATTTTTGAAAAAAACTTTTTTTACCGGTTAAATCCCATTTAAAATTGAAGGGCGGAGCGCCAGCTCCTGTGACGTCCAATCAAGCTCATGTTTGGGATTTGGGCAAAGTCATTTTTGTTACACTCTAATAAACATATCGAGGCTGTCGTGCTAACTTTTCGCACGTCGCTTTTTGACGTTCCGAGAAAAACGCGCTTTAATATTTGACCTTGAATAAACAAAAACGAGAGCACGCAATGTAAACAAAAACAAACACGATTTGTTTGGTTTTGGTTTTATGTAATATCTCAGGATTTAAATCAAATTTTGGGGATCTGTGAAGGTCAAAATGTGTGGCATTGTGAGCTGCACAAAATGGCGTTCTTAACCTAATTTGGACCAAAATGCACGTGCGACAAGTTAGCACGACAGCAACGATATATCGCTTACTCATCATCCAATGCATTGCAATGGTTGTAGACAAAAATCACAATTTCAATCATGTAATAACACCACGGTTTCTATCACCGCGTGCTATTAGTTTGATTGAGGTTGTACACATTATAATTACAACATTTGATTTGATTGACCTTAAAAGTAAGATTTATTGGCACAGTCAATGTTCGTTGTGTTATGGTTGCGATTGATTCGACTGTTGGTTTGGATCTCTGGAAAGCATTGAACTAGAATTAGGAAAAAAAAAACATAGAAATAGGAAGCTTATCATTGCAAGACAATGCTGGCAAAACTTGAGCACCGTAGTACAAAGACAGCTTCAGTTATTTGCAAAACTAAAAAATGTTGTGTTTTCAACTCACATAGACGTTGCCCCGACCCCTCTTCGATTTGCGTGAAACTTTTTCCTAAGGGGTAACTTTTGTCCCTGATCACGAATCCGAGGTCCGTTTTTTGATATCTAGTGACGGAGGGGCGGTACGACCCCTTTCATTTTTGAACATGCGAAAAAAGAGGTGTTTTTATTAACTTTTTAAAATCCAAAGGTCGTCAGCTGGAATGAGGGGTGGAATGTTCCTTGGAATAAAAATAGGTTTGGTTGCTCTCCACATTCAAGCCTTCGGACCCCTATGTTCAAGCAAAAAATTGCAAAAGAGTTGTTCCCATTGTGCTAATTAAAAATACTTCATTACAAGTTCAATTATAACATATTTCACCATGGCTCACATAGCTCTGCAATTACAACCAGGAATGCATTTTTACTCCCACATTTCATTTCCAATCAACGCGGAGAATTGCGTGTGGTGGATTATCGGTAATCAACGGGGAACACACAGATGCAAAAAAGAAAACTGAAATTCACCAAGGCAATTTATCAATTTTCGAAACAATTTTCCGGTCCCGTAGCTGCCCGGCAAAAATACCACGACTGACCGCGGGTTCGATCCGGTCCCTGGTCAACAGTTCGATGCCTCTGTGCTCTGATGTACTAACTGACTTTTTGGCCAAAATGAGTTAATGATGACATCTTTTAGCTAATTAAATTCCCTACAAAACGCTTCTAACAGATCTGAAAAATTCGTTTCCTACGCGAAGATATCGCCTTGCAACCATTTGTACTAACTGACGTTTTCGAACGCATCATGGATGTGCTCTCTTATTTTTCATCATGGCTTGACCTTTTGAAAACACGCAAATCCAGAAAAATACGATTACACTATAATATTATGGTAAATTGCCAGGTGTCCTTACTAGTTTGAGCAATATTATGGAGCACTAGGGCAGAAGGCAATTAGCACAAGTGTGCACATTTGGATACGTGAAGAAGTTGTAAGTTAGACGAAGTGTGTCAAATAATTTTTTAGTGGCCGAGTTTTTTAATTGGATGACCCCTGAGTTGAGCTTAGTGTGACATTGGTAGGTGAATGTTATTGTTACGTAGTTTTTGGATTGGACGACCCCTGCAGTTGTTCTAAGTGTGCACAACTACTTGGGGGGTTTTTGAATGAGAAGTTTTATTGAGTTAGGCTAAGTGTGATATTGGTGAATGGATGATGTTGTTACGTAGTTTTTTTTATTGGACGACCCCTGCAGTTGTGCCAAGTGTGCACAACGACTTAAAAAATGTTTTAATTGCGGTGTATTACGGTGTAACGAATGTTACGGTTTAACGAATGTTACGGTGTAACGAATTTTACGGTGTAACGAATGATACGGTGTAACCATATTACGGTGTAACGAATGTTACGATGTAACGAATGTTACGGTGTAACGAATGTTACAGTGTAACGAATTTTACGGTGTAACGAATGTTACGGTGTAACGAATGTTACGGTGTAACGAATGTTACGGTGTAACGAATGATACGGTGTAACCATACTACGGTGTAACGAATGTTGCGGTGTAACGAATGTTGCGGTGTAACGAATTTTACGATGAAATGAATGTTACGGTGTAACCATACTATGGTGTAACGAATGATACGGTGTAACCATATTACGGTGTAACGAATGTTACGATGTAACGAATGTTACGGTGTAACGAATGTTACAGTGTAACGAATTTTACGGTGTAACGAATGTTACGGTGTAACGAATGTTACGGTGTAATGAATTTTACGGTGTAACGAATGATACGGTGTAACCATACTACGGTGTAACGAATGTTGCGGTGTAACGAATGTTGCGGTGTAACGAATTTTACGGTGTAACGAATGTTACGGTTTAACGAATGTTACGGTGTAACGAATTTTACGGTGTAACGAATGATACGGTGTAACCATATTACGGTGTAACCATACTACGGTGTAACGAATGTTGCGGTGTAACGAATGTTGCGGTGTAACGAATTTTACGATGAAATGAATGTTACGGTGTAACCATACTATGGTGTAACGAATGATACGGTGTAACCATATTACGGTGTAACGAATGTTACGATGTAACGAATGTTACGGTGTAACGAATGTTACAGTGTAACGAATTTTACGGTGTAACGAATGTTACGGTGTAACGAATGTTACGGTGTAATGAATTTTACGGTGTAACGAATGATACGGTGTAACCATACTACGGTGTAACGAATGTTGCGGTGTAACGAATGTTGCGGTGTAACGAATTTTACGATGAAATGAATGTTACGGTGTAACCATACTATGGTGTAACGAATGATACGGTGTAACCATATTACGGTGTAACGAATGTTACGATGTAACGAATGTTACGGTGTAACGAATGTTACAGTGTAACGAATTTTACGGTGTAACGAATGTTACGGTGTAACGAATGTTACGGTGTAATGAATTTTACGGTGTAACGAATGATACGGTGTAACCATACTACGGTGTAACGAATGTTGCGGTGTAACGAATGTTGCGGTGTAACGAATTTTACGATGAAATGAATGTTACGGTGTAACCATACTATGGTGTAACGAATGATACGGTGTAACCATATTACGGTGTAACGAATGTTACGATGTAACGAATGTTACGGTGTAACGAATGTTGCGGTGTAACGAATGTTGCGGTGTAACGAATTTTACGGTGAAACGTATGTTCGGTGTAACTAATGTCACGGTGTAACGAATGGTTCATGGTTCACTGAACCAGGATTGAACCGCAAAGGGAGGTTTAAGCCGAACCAATAGGTGAACCTAGCCTAACCGGTTCATTTGGGAACTCTTGTTGTGCACACTTAGCACAATTGCAGGGATCGTCCAATCCAAAAAACTACGTAACAATAACATCCACTAGCCAATGTCACACTTAGCCTAACCCAAATATCCAACTCAAACACCCTTCAAGAAATTGTGCACATTAAGTACAACTGCAGGGGTCGTCCAAACCAAAAAAACGTAACAACATCATTCACGTAGTTGTAGACACTTAGCACAACTGTAGGGGTCGTCCATGTTCAAAGACTAAGCATTGATTTTTTTTGGAGCACTTTTGTTCTATTCGATACAAACTAAGAATCCATTGCAAGAGACACACTTTTTCTAACTGCAATCTACCATAACAGTTCTATGGTTTGTGTCCTAGATATCTTGCATTTCTAAAAAGGCCGTATGACATGATGGAAATAAAATAAACTAGCTCAAAGTTTTTACAAAATCATTTTCTTCTGTTTGTAAGCGTAGATCTATTAGGTTTTCGTCATAGTTGGTCTTATTGAAGCTATTTCATGGATTATCATACTTATATTTATGAAACCTCACACTTCACTAAGTTTTTCTTCATTAAATTCAAGTTTTAACGGTAGTTCTCTCAAAAACTGCAATTTTCACAATAAATTTAACGATAAACAAGTCTATTAGAAAGTATTGTTGAGTAAAATGTTCTATAACTAGCAACAATTCAAAGTTACTACGCAAAAAACATTTAAACAACAAATAACTACTATTTTTACAATAAAATGACTCTGCGCACTTTTGTACCAAGTGCCACGTTGGAAGTATACACGACTCTGCCATCGAAGAAGCATTTTAGCTCAACTGCAAAACTCGCCCTGTGCACGTTTGTGCTAACTAGTGCGTCCATCCCGGGAATTCCCGGGACAAAAATCCCGGGATTTTTCCAAAACCGGGAATTCTCGAATCCCGGGATTTTTTTTATATTTTGTCCCGGGAATTCCCGAAATTAAAAACAAATAAAATGTTGGTCTAAAAATTTAGATTTGTTTGTGGAAATAGATAAACAGTTGAATACTTAGTAATCGATAAGAGTTTTCAAGCATTAAAATTTGTATTAGGCATATATCAGCATTAATTTGGCTGCTTAGGGGAAATTGTTGAAATTTTAGTTTACAGATCCGCGAAATGCTTTGTGCCTTAAATATATTCTATTAAATTTTATTTATTCAAAAAAAAAAGACTTAGTATAAATTTCAAGTATATTTATTACTTAAAACTTGAAAAAAGTATTATATTTAAAAAAAAAAATACTTTTAATCAAAAACCGGCATCTGGAGCAAATCAGGACAAAAGTAAAGAATTAAGACAGCTGTTTAAGCTTTTTTTTTTTGTATAATGTTCTGATTATATTGGTTGATTTCGGTTACAACAGGTACAGAAACAAAACAATTAGTACACCGATTTCCAAATTTATTGCTCTAAAATTTCCTGTATCTATTCAGACTGCAGTTCCGAATATCCCCAGTTGGCGGTAGTGACTTAAAGATTATTTTTAAAATATGTTTTAAATATAAAACGTAGGGTTTTAAACATATCCAAAGTGTTTTGAACTATCGAGTGACTGCTGTCCTTGTTCAGTATTTTATCACCAATTAACAGTTTTGAGTTAATCCTTAAATCAGAAAAACGTAACAAATATAATGAAATCCTTGATTTTATGACTGCTTCAAAAATATCCCGGGATCCCGGGAATTCCCGGGATTCAAAAAATATTTTTCCCGTTTCCCGGGAAATTCAAAAGCCGGGAAAATTGGACGCCCTAGTGCTAACTCATACAAATCACTGTTCAAGACACACTTGTGCTAATTGCAAGCATGATTTTTTTTCGTAATTTCTCTGCCAAATTTTTTTTGCATTTCAAAAGTTTTCATATTTTACCATGTCTTTAAGTTATGTCAGGAGCATACTTTAAAATTATTAGGACAATTGTTTGTCGAATAGTTTCCCAGAAACAGTAATTCAAAGTTAAAAAATCGATTTTCTCGTAACCACCAAAATGTCAGTTAGTATAAGAGAGCACACAAGCATCGAGTTGTGAGCAATCGTAAGCTAATTAACTTTTTTTTTGTTGTTTCGAAAATTCACAATCCTCAATTCATTATTCATACTGAACGTTTGGTCAAAAATTGCTCCGTGCTGGCGAATTTACAGCCCGTCACACGGGCCGGAACGATCCGTCATATCGAACGACGAAACATTTATATCGAGTTTCAAATTGATGAGTTTCATTAATTTCCACCGCCTGCTTTGCCGAACAGCCTCGCCACGTGGCTGAATAAAAATGATTGGTTTCGGTGCAGCTGGTCCCTGTGCGGGTGACGGAGTCCTGCCAGAAACGAAGAAAAAAAAATGACCGGTTTCGGGTCAAGTTGTCGAAACTGTGACTAGTGGATAAATCATTTGAATGGGACGGATTTTTTTTCAAAATTTTGATTCATCTTTCGTGACATTTCGTTGATGTTCAAAATCATCTGAAGTTTAGTTTGCTTTGTAACTTGATGAAACAATAAGATTCTGCTGAGTCTGACATGTTTGGATAGAACATGTTATGCTACTCGACATGTGTGCAACTCACTGCACAACAACATTATTATCCACCTTTCTCAAGTATCGAGTAGAAGCTGCCTTCGAACAAACTTGTTCTACCTTACCGTCCTCGAGCAAATTTCAATAATACCATAATAATACATAATTTGCAAACGCGTGTTCTCGGCGCAAAACACATCGACCGGAGCTGTCTGTAGAGTTGCAAAACATGAACTCACTATCCATCCAACAACCATCCATCGGCGGCCACCGGAACAGCAACAGCCACGTCTTGTACATCGATGCCGATTCCCTCTAGACTTGGCTGACACGTGATGCTTCAAGTTGCGCGGCGAAACACACATGGGCTGCACATGCACTATTGAAAAGTGTGTACGCCCACAGACAACTGGCCGTATTCTCATTTTGCCTAATTATAACCTGTATTATTGGTTCATCTATAACAACATTGCGGGAACTTATCTTTAAATCAGAAATTTAATAATATTAGAAAAATACTGAAAAACTAATGAAAAAATACCTCAGAGCAATTCTCTACAAAACCGGCCGATTTCGACCATTTTTATTTTTTGTATTTTTTTATTTGGCTCAAACTTTGTGGGGGCATTCCCTATGACCAAAGAAGCCATTTTGCATCATTAGTTTGTCCATATAAATTTCCATACAAATTTGGCAGCTGTTCATACAAAAATGGTACGTATATATTCGAAAATCTGTAACTTTTGAAGGAATTTTTTGATCAATTTGGTGTCTTCGGCAAAGTTGTAGGTATTGTTAAGGACTATTTAGAAAAAAATAGGTACACGGAAAAAAAAATTTCCCGATTTTTTTATTAACTTTTTTTTCACAAAAACTCAAATTCCCAAAATACGTATTTTTTGATTTTCGAGATTTTTTGATATGTTTTAGGGGACAAAAATCCGCAACTTTTGAGCTATAGAGAAACATGGTCAAAAAATCTGCCGCCGAGTTATGATTTTTTGAAAAACTGGTGATTTTTGGAAAAAATCGAAATTTCATACATAAATTTTTTTTTGACCTCATTTTTTTATGCAAAATTGAATTTGCAATCGAAAATTACTTTACAGATTTTTCGATAAAGGGCCCCGTTTTCAAGATATAGCCACCAAAAGTTTGATTTCAGCGAAATATTTGCAGTTTTTCGATTTTTAAAAATAGTGACCATGAGTGACCATTTCTAAAAATATTTTTTTTGAAAAGTTCAGAAAATTTGCTATAAAATTGTCTAAGAGACATTGAAGATTGGACCTCTGGTTGCTGAGATACAGCGGCTTAAAGAAAAAGAAACACGAAAATTGAAGTTTTCTAAGTCTCACCCAAACAGCCCACCATTTTCTAATGACGATATCTCAGCAATTAATGGTCCGATTTTCAATGTTAATACATGAAAAATTCGTGAAATTTTCCGATCTTTTCGAAAAAAATATTTTGAAAAAAATTAAATCAAGACTAACATTTTAAAAGGGCCAAACTTTGAATATTATGCCCTTTTAAAATGTTAGTCTTGATTTAATTTTTTTCAAAATATTTTTTTCGAAAAGATCGGAAAATTTTACGAATGTTTCATGTATTAACATTGAAAATCGGACCATTAATTGCTGAGATATCGTCATTAGAAAATGGTGGGCTGTTTGGGTGAGACTTAGAAAACTTCAATTTTCGTGTTTCTTTTTCTTTAAGCCGCTGTATCTCAGCAACCAGAGGTCCAATCTTCAATGTCTCTTAGACAATTTTATAGCAATTTTTCTGAACTTTTCAAAAAAAATATTTTTAGAAATGGTCACTCATGGTCACTATTTTTAAAAATTGAAAAACTGCAAATATTTCGCTGAAATCAAACTTTTGGTGGCTATATCTTGAAAACGGGGCCCTTTATCGAAAAATCTGTAAAGTAATTTTCGATTGCAAATTCAATTTTGCATAAAAAAATGAGGTCAAAAAAAAATTTATGTATGAAATTTCGATTTTTTCCAAAAATCACCAGTTTTTCAAAAAATCATAACTCGGCGGCAGATTTTTTGACCATGTTTCTCTATAGCTCAAAAGTTGCGGATTTTTGTCCCCTAAAACATATCAAAAAATCTCGAAAATCAAAAAATACGTATTTTGGGAATTTGAGTTTTTGTGAAAAAAAGTTAATAAAAAAATCGGGAAATTTTTTTTTTCCGTGTACCTATTTTTTTCTAAATAGTCCTTAACAATACCTACAACTTTGCCGAAGACACCAAATTGATCAAAAAATTCCTTCAAAAGTTACAGATTTTCGAATATATACGTACCATTTTTGTATGAACAGCTGCCAAATTTGTATGGAAATTTATATGGACAAACTAATGATGCAAAATGGCTTCTTTGGTCATAGGGAAGGCCCCCACAAAGTTTGAGCCAAATCAAAAAATACAAATAAAATCCATTTCCGGTTTTGGTAGAGAATTGCTCCTCATTAAATTTAGTGTATTTAGTGTATACCAACAGGTTGCTGAATTCGAACACATTAAGTTGTTTCCAGTTGCGTTTACACTTTTTCGCTTTTAACACGTCCAGCAAAGAAGACGTCAAAAAAGAACAATTCTCCAACGGAACGAAGAACACCCCCAATTTTTGTTTTGGACACGTTGGCGGACGATGTTGACGAGTTGCTGGAAGGCCTCGGATATTGTCTGAAAATCGGTAAGTCGTCAGTGCAAGTGATTACACTGAGCAAAAAGGATTTCGACCTGGTGTTTGAAGAATTGAAGCGTAGCCACTTCTACTTCTACACATTCAACCCCGAGAAACCCCGTCGTCTTGCAGGGTTACCAAGACCGTCCGGTTTCCGTCCTGAAGAAACACCTTTCGGACACCGGAATAGAGCCGCGGGAGATAAAAGTGCTCTCACCCAAGTCAACGGTAACGGTGGACTAAGACGCTGGACGGTTTTTGGGTAGACTGGGGGTTTTACTCCAAGAACCCGACGGACGCAGTGCAATGCCACCGGTGCCAGAAATTCGGCCACTGCCTGCGGAACTGCAACCTTAAGCCCCGCGTGAAGTGCGGTGAATCACACCTCTCTGAGGCGTGTGTATTGCCGTGCAAGGTGGACTTGGGGGATAAGGCAGAGCAAACCAAGGCACGCATCAAGTGTGCCAACTGTGGAGGTAACCATCTACCGTGGATGCAGCGCACGGAAAAACTTCCTCGAGGAGCAGGAAAAAAGGAAGAAGAAAGCAACAGCGTCCTGTCCTCCTCAGCGAAGAACGAGTGCAGCCGTTCCTGCAGCTAGACAGCGTACGGTTCCAGCGGAAAACTCAGCGTTCCCTCCTGGATGGGGTCGAGCGTTCGCCAGCGTGGTCGCTGCCGGTAGCGGCAGTGCAAGAGCAAGAAGTCACCCGCCGGAGTTCTTTGCTCTCGCGGGGGAGATGATGACACGGTTCCGGACCTGCCGTAACAAGGCGGAGCAATTCCTGGCCATTTGCGAGCTAGCACATCTATAATTGATTAAATTTTGCTGTGATCTAGTTGTAAGCTTTCTCTATTCCTATCCCCTATTATTAGCAAATGTGTAAGTTTTTTGAAAACTTTTTTTTACTCTTGTTTATGCAATAATTAACAGTAACAATTGCTCTAAACCGAATTATGACGTAACACACAGCAGAAATGAACACAAAAACAAAATTGAAAATTTGTTTGATACTACTTTTTCTTGCCGATTTTGAAGGAGATCGGGACATATACTTTGGCCAGTTCTATAGTGACATATTTTTTTAAATTTACTTGGGCCATTATTAGTTAATCAGGAATAATTTGTTTATATATGTTTGTTATACTATTATCGCCGGAAAAAAAGTTTTTCGGCAAAATTTTCAAAGTTTTTTCGTTGCATTTTTTTATCAAGTGTTTTAAAACATTTTTTTTTTAAAAGGTAACATTATAATTGACCATTCTGGATGATAGTATGGAGCAATTCCAGCCCAAAACAGGAATTTTTTAGGCACTTTTTTCTCGACTTCAATGAAACTTTGAAGACATGTTATCCTATGCTTATATAAGCCATTTTTATGTATATGGAGCCAGTTCCACACGATAATGACATTTGAGAAGGGCGTAAGTGTTTTAAATATTTTTGTAATTCGGAATATAAATATTTCTGTATCTCGAAGCCGTTGCATCGTATCAAAAAGTGGTCAAAGACAAACTTGTAGGAAATTTGACGGGCTTTTCGATAAAAATACACTGAAAGAAAAAAACACTCAATTTTTATGAGATTTTTTGATTTTTAAGTTTAAAAGTCAAATTTGAGGGGGAGCCCACGATTTTTTTTCGTTCAAAATTTGTGTGAAGATAGCCTAAGATGTTACAAAAAGACTCACGAAAAATGCAGGATGGAGCATCTCACCTAAAAAAATACAAAAATCATTTACTGAAACTGTTTTTTTGAAAAGTGCTCTAAACGTCAAAATTATCAAAAACCGAATACGGGAATCGATTCTCCAGACAATTTTTCATAAAAGTCTCCATATTGACCATTACCCTAAGCCCAATCCTTGTGAAGTTACAGCGGTTTTAAAAATAAAAATGTTGAAATAATAGGCTTTTTGATGGTTTTTGGTCCAATTTCCCATAAGTTTGTCTTTGACCACATTTCGATTGGTTGTATGAGCTTACAGATATAAGCTAATTACATTGCTCATAACTGAAAACATCATATTTTTTCAGTGTAGTATAGTAACCTGGATAGTAAATTAGCTTGTATTTGTAAGCCCATACATCTAATTGAAATGTGGTCAAAGACAAACTTATGGGAAATTGGACGAGCTTTCCGGTAAAAATATTTACGAGACTGAAAAATTAAGTCTGTCATATAGAAATTGCCAAAAACCATCAAAAAACCTATTTTTTCAACATTTTTATTTTTAAAACCGCTGTAACTTCACAAGGATTGGACTAAGGACAATAGTCAATATGGAGACTTTTATGTAAAATTGTCTGGAAAATCGATTCCCGTATTTGGTTTTTGAAAGTTTTGACGTTTAGAGCACTTTTTAAAAAAACAGTTTCAGTAAATGATTTTTGTATTTTTTTAGGTGATATGCTCCATCCTGCATTTTTCGTGAGTCTCTTTGTAACATCTTAGGCTATCTTCACAAAAAATTTGAACGAAAAAAAATCGTGGGCTCTCCCTCAAATTTGACTTTTAAACTCAAAAATCAGAAAATCTCATAAAAGTAGCGTGTTATTTTCATTCAGTGTATTTTTTCGGAAAGCCCGCCAAATTTCCTACAAGTTTGTCTTTGACCACTTTTTGATACGATGCAACGGCTTCGAGATACAGAAATATTTATATTCCGAATTACAAAAAATATTTAAAACACTTACGCCCTTCTCAAATGTCATTATCGTGTGGAACTGGTTCCATATACATAAAAATGGCTTATATAAGCGTAGGATAACATGTCTTCAAAGTTTCATTGAAATCGGAGAGGGTCGGGTACAACCGATTCCCTATTTGGCATGGAATTGCTCTATGAATAAACCCTTATATGGGTCATTCCAGGTCAACTGAGTACACTTTTGGACTCGACCTTCACCGATTTGGACCAAACTTGGAGGGAACGTTTATCTTTCGATAGTTAACAGAAATCCCAAGTTTGGTGCTGATTGGACCATCCCTCTATTTTTGGCACCGCCCTCTTTTTTGGCGATTTTCTAAAAAAAAAATTTCTTTTAATCATAACTTTGCAACTATTTGAGCAAAAGACTTTCTACAGGTTGCATTTTATAGAAAATTGTCCAAGGAATTCGATAAAAATAAAATTTTAACCCTTAAATGCCCACTAATATTATATTTTATTGTTTTATGTATAAAAATTCAGTTTTGACCAATTGCTTATATTTTTATTTGTTTTATTTTATCACCATCGTGTTTCCCGGACAATTTTACATAATAATCAATGTAGACTTCAAACTAAAATGAACTATTGACGAGATACAGCGATTTTACTGAAAAAAGTTTGATTTTGCGCAGCACTCGGAAGTTCATGGTGTACTTTTCAACAAAAAGGAATGAATCTCGCATAATTCGGTTTTTATATGTGAGAAACTTATTTCGGATTTGAATTCATAGGACAGAGTGCAGTGCAAAATCAAACTTTTTTCAGTAAAATCGCTGTATCTCGCCAATAGTTCATTTTAGTTTGAAGTCTATATTGATTATTATGTAAAATTGTCCGGGGAACACGATGGCGATAAAATAAAAAAAAATAAAAATATAATCAATTGGTCAAACTGAATTTTTATACTTAAAACGTTAAAATATAATATTAGTGGACATTTAAGGGTTAAAATTTTATTTTTATCGAATTCCTTGGACAATTTTTTATAAAATGCAACCTGTAGAAAGTCTTTTGCTCAAATAGTTGCAAAGTTATGATTAAAAGAAAAAACTGTTTTTTAGAAAATCGCCAAAAAAGAGGGCGGTGCCAAAAATAGAGGGATGGTCCAATCAGTACCAAACTTGGGATTTCTGTTAAATATCGAAAGATAAACGTTACCTCCAAGTTTGGTCCAAATCGGTGAAGGTCGAGTCCAAAAGTGTACTCAGTTGACCTGGAATGACCCATATCCAAAAATCTTAACTCCTTTTCTTTATTAAATGGCTCTTTTGCTTTTCTTACAAAAAAAAGGTTTAACTCTCTACAACAAGAAGAACTCTTAAAATTAACGAAAATTTTAGGGTTGAAAGTGTAACTTGTTTTATGTGATACCATATTCTTTTTTTAAGTCACCTTTTTTTAAAACGATTCTCGATTTACGCAACTTTTTTTTAAGTCATTATTTAAAATGAAAATGTTCATGACTTAAATTGAGAATATGACTTAAATTAAGGATTTTTGCGATTTCGTAATTTGATAGAGAATTTTCAAAATGTATTAGTTGTATTTTGTTTAGTTATATGTTATTAAAACATTTAAGCATGGTTTTGGAACCCTTGGGATGTTCTAGTCCATCCGAAACTTCTGGAAATTTTGTGCAACACGCTTTTCAAAGGAACAAGTTGAAACATCAAAATTTTAACAACGGATCTGTGGGTCTACCGCCTTAACGAGCAAGTGGTCGACGGTTTTTGACTCCGGGACATACCCGCATAGCTTCAGAGAATATGGTAGACTACTTTGATGATGTGTTGGGATGTTCTAGGACATCCAAGGATTCCCTCGAGTTAAGATCTGTGGGTCTACCGACGTAAAAAGCAAGAGGTCGACGGTTTTTGACCTTGGGATATATCCGCAGAGCTTCGGCGAGTATGGTAGACATCAGCAAAGTAGTCACTGAAGCTATGTGGATATGTTCCTGGTTCAAAAACCTTCGACCTCTGGCTTGCTACGGCGGTAGACCCACAGATCTTAACTCCAGAGAGTCCCTGGATGTCCCAGAACATCCAAACACATCAGTGAAGTAGTCTACCATACTCACAGAAGCTATGCGGTTATAACCCGGATTTTATCTCTAGGGAGTGCTTGGATGACCCAGGACATCCCAAAAGATCTGCAAAGTAGTCTACCCTACTCATTGAAGCTATGTGGGTATGTCCCGAGGTTAAAATGCGTTGACCTCTTGCTTGTTACGGTGATAGACCCACAGATCTTCAATCCAGGGAGTCCTTGGATGTCCCAGAACATTCCAATAAGTTGTTACAACAATGTACTGTAGCCAACCACACCTACTGAAGCAGTCTGGGTAGGATCCGATGTCAAAATTTTGAAGTTATGACTTGGTTCTTTGTTAAGCTTGTTGCACAAAATTTCCGGAGGTTTCGGATGGACTAAAAAATCCCAGGTGTTTCAAAACCATGCTTAAATGTTTTAAAGACATAACTAAACGAAATACAATCGCTACATTTTGAAAATTCTTCGACAAATAACGAAATCTCAAACGTCAATAAAAGAGTCGGTCTCGATGCAGAAAAAGTGGAAAACGTGATCTAAAATAGCGACGCCATCCCCCTATTATGTTACTGAAAAATTAACTGTACCATTCTTTTTTTGTCAGATTTATTAATCATTTTTTAAGAATTAAGTTTACCTCTTGGTCATATAATATCGGTTTTTTTTGTTTCAGATGAAAACGTTCGCAAAAAAAAAATGAATGCCAAAGTTTCACCAGCAATAAAACCTCTCATTTTTCTGTGACACCAGAGTGCAAGCTCATGAATGATGGAAATGTGCAGTCCACTGCCACACACACACAAACACACACTAGTCCACGGACATAACAGAAGCAGCAGTGCCACATTTCCATTCCATCTTTTTCCCAGGGGCATACTAATTATGTAAATTACACGATCCCGCTGTCAATTAGCATGTTACCGATACCTTCCCTTCGTCCACCTCAACCATCCACGTGGACCGTGTCCACCCCGTTCGTCTCTTTGGCACTCACGTGGTGAAATATTTGATGGGAAAACACATTTGCGACATGTTTGCATTAGCAGTGATTAAAGGGCCGAACCGTGGCGGGCGGTCGAATGATTTCTGTGTCAATGTGTAAACTTTGGTGTTCTTTTTTTTGTAGCTGTAGCTGTGAGTTGGCTTGTTTCTGGTGTTACATACACACAAATAGCATTCCAGGGAAAACACCGAACATGCCATTAAACACGGCGACGTGGGTGGTAAACAAATTTACATTGGACGATAAACAATTTGATAGAGTTAGAGAAGAATAAGTATTTTTACGGAAGGTTGTTTAACTGAGTCTAATTAACTGAGTGTAATTGGTCCTAGTTTTACACTCACGAATCATTTCTAAATCAACCCTCTGCATGACATTTTTATTTATTTTGTTTGTAAGGCTTATCATTCCAGGAACTTCCATATGTCTAAAGCTGGTTGGTTAAATCTAAAGGGAATTATTGGCAATTTAGTAAAAAAATAGCACAATTTTCAAACTCAAATGAAAAAAGTGTTCCATCCAGATATCAACTTGATTCGAATTGAAGCATGTAGGGAACATCTGGGACTACCATCTGACACTGATATCGCTTTGGATAAGGCAGTTTAACACAGAAAATAGACACGTTTCTTTTGAGTATTTTTTTTTTGTTTAGTTTGATCCAATTAAGCCATTTAAAAAAATTAAATTCAAAACAATCTTCAATTCACATTTATTGAAGATCAAGTTCGTTTCCAAGGATACCAGGAAAAAGCAGCTTCTCAATTCTGTTTAAAGGTGTCAGTGTGATTTTTAAAAGTTTACTTGGATAGTTCAAAATTGACAATCAATTTTTCTTTCAAAATTTGTTACAAAACAATGTTGTTTGGGGTCCTTTTTGACTCCAAACTTTAAAAAATCGCCAAAAATCCAGGTATTTTTCTATACTTTGACCACAAATATTAATGTCGGGGCCAGGTGACTTACCGGTCCCGGAAATCCGGAACATCCGAAAAGTTCATGTTTTACTGTTTTTTACGTGTGTGCCATTACACTTACGATATTTGAAATTAATCCATCAAACTTACTAAAAACACAAAAAAACGAAGAACAGAACCCTTCTGGGGTGTTTCTGGCCAGTTCCGGGTAACCTGGAACCGGTTCCCGAGTACCCGATGAACGGCAAACTTGACTTTTTTGGTGAAACCCCATCATGTTGCACATCAAACTTCATGAAATTGAAGATATGTCAATCTACAATCATGCCGTCGTTCGCTGGCCCATTCTGGGCACTCTGGAACGGGTTACTAGTGGACCCTTGGAGACACTTCCGGAATATGAGATAAACCATAACATCCGACATATCAAACTTCATGAAACTGAAGATATGTCAATCTACAATCATGCCGTTGTCCGCTGACCCATCCTGGCCAATATAGAACCGTTTACTGGGTGCCCCTTGGGAACACTTCAACTTATGGACAAAGTATACAAAAATACCTGTCGAATGCAACCCGGAACATCCTGGTTGGTTGAAACTTGCCGGAGATACAGGTCGTCAAAGTTGGGGTTTCAAAAGGTATTTTTTCAGTTGTAGCAGATTCTCGGTGGCCACAGTGACCAAAATCGGTTTTTCAGGTCGGTTTGGGAAAGGGGACCTCCTAAACTAGTGATCTTTTCCCTTCTGGAATCGATTGCTTAGTAAAGGGAAGGTAGTGTATCATCACAAACTGGACCTTATCACGACACCTTAGGGAGTGTTAACATTAAGTTGAGAATGAAATTGCCACTGAATCCGCTTTGTAAATGCCGGCCCCGATACTCTTCATGGGTGTTCCCCTCAGGAACAGGGAAAGATTTACTTAAGCTTTCATTTAAGGCCAAGAGAACCGAATTTGGTCAAAAACTGGATTTTTGTCGATTTTTTTTTTTAAGTTTGAGGTCGCAAGGACCCCAATACCTTATGTGTGATTTTTTTTAATACCAAGGGCAGGTTGATAATAGGGACGTGGCGTTACATCGTGCTGCCACCTGGTTTTTTTAAGCGCAAGAGTGTAAAAGTGCTGAGTCATCGACTAAAAATAGACGGCGTCCTATCTCGCCCAGCAAAATAAAGTCGATAAAGTAGTCGGTTTCGATGAGAAAAAGTGGAAAACGTGGTCTAAAAATAGCGACGCCATCCCCCTATGTGCAATCAGGAAAAACATGCTCAATGGTTTAAAAAAAATATTTTTAGTTTTTTAATAATTTACAAACTAAACATTTTATAATTTAAACACAAACGTCCCGCCCGTGTGGATCAATCGGACCGCGCACTGGACTCACAATCCAGAGGTCGACGGTTCGAATCCCGCGGCCGGCGCTCTAAAATTCTTTGTGTAAATATGGGTATTCGGCGCCGTCGCTCCGTGCCATACTTTCATACACTTAGGAGCCCAGGGCGGCGAAGTCCTTGTAGATAAAAAGGAAGACACTAGTGGTTGGTACTAGCAATGGTGGCCGACAGCTATAAAGTCAACTTCGTTCAGGCTTTATATATAATTTATATAAATTCAATAAGTTTGAATGAATACGAAACATTTTGCTTAAAATTTCTTCAAAATGTTGAAAGGGGGAGCAAGTTACCCCTAACATTTTGAAAATGCCGGTTTTAAATATTTGTTTAAAACGCTTGGTATGACTCGAAGAGTTCATCTGATTCACGGTGTATTTTTTCGAGACCTCAAAGATAAAAAATTCGGTATGTCTGATATTTGGCACCGTGAAAGAAGGGCTCTTTTCCGACATTTTGCGGGGTATACCGAAATAATTCGTCGGGGGGTCTAGTGCAACTTTTTTTTTTTGAAGATTATTTTCCGATTTTATGGGATATTTGTCCAAAAAAGTCAAAGAAAATCGGTGCATTCATGTTGAAATCACTCAAATTTCTTATGAATATGCCTTGAGGACTCTAACCAACTACCTTTGACCAATATTTGACCTCCAATAAAAAAAATCGAACCAAATATTGGTCAAAATTCAAAGTCAAATATTGGTCACAGGAAGTTGGTTAGAGTTCCCAGGCATATTCATAAGAAATTTGAGTGATATCAACATGAATGCACCGATTTTCTGTGACTTTTTTGAACAAATATCCCATAAAATCGAAAAATAATCTTCAAAAAAAAAGTTGCTCTAGACCCCGCGACGAAATATTTCAGTATAACCCGCAAAATGTCGGGAAAGAGCCCTTCTTTATCGGTGCAAAATATCAGACATACCGAATTTGTAATCATTAGCTTGTTCTAAAAAACACACCGTGGATTAAATAACCTTATCAGCCAAACGTAGTGGAAAGTTTAAGCATTCAATTTATGCAAAAAGTTCATAATTTTGTTAGAAATTAAAAGAGTTATGTGCAATACAAAAAAAATGGGATCAAGTGTCCCCACTCTCCCCAACAGTGTTGCCAGATTTGAAAATTTTGCGCTTGAAGTTTTAAAATCCATTTTTATTTTTTTGGACGAACACTTAAGGGACCATCCATAAACCACGTGGACACTTTTAGGGGGGGAGGAGGGGGGGTGTCAGTGTGTGCAGGGATGTTAATCAAAAAATTGTCACTCGAGTATCTCCTGGCTGGCTGAACGGATTTCGACCGTCTTGATCTAATTCGATCACTAACACTAGTCACTTGTCGTCCCTATCTGTAAATCATGATATTTAGTTAAGTACCTCAAAAATTATGCTGAAATAACGATTTAGACTAGGGGTGACCAAAGTATGGCCCGCGAGGTGATTTTTTGTGGCCCGCGGACCCATTTTGAATAATCATATACAATGGCCCGTTGACCATTCGTAAAGTGAGTTATAGTTTTTCAAAACGAATGTTAATTTAAAAAATTGCATGACATTTTTTTGCTTATTCATATTTTGTTCACCATTTACACAAATATTTTGTTCAAAAATCTTTCAAATTAATGTGAGTGAAACATGTAAATATCGCCAACATTTTCATCAAACATTTTTGGAAATGTTTATGAAACGATCAAATTTTACTTAGATAGAAAACTGAAAACAATATGAGTATTTAATATTATTTTACTAGAATCATTTTGAGCTTGTTTGAATTTATTAGAAAAATAATTTGAATTTTGTTCAATTTTCGATTAGGCTGGTACAAATTTTATCGTCTGCCTGTGTGGATCAATCGGACCGCGCACTGGACTCACAATCCAGAGGTCGCCGGTTCGAATCCCGAGGCAGACGCAAAAATTCTAAGTGTTAATATAGGTATTCGGTGCTCTCTCCCCGTGCCATACCTTCACACTTAGGAGACCCGGGAGGCGGAGTCTCGTCGCAAAAAGAACGATACACGCCTGTGGATCCGTTGACGAAACCGCAAGGTTTAAGAGGGCCACATTATAAGGTGTTACGTCGATTCCGTTTTCCGGTACAAATTTTATTAATAGTTTTTGTCTCTCCGTTGCTCCGAAAATCAGAGGGCAAAAATATGTTTTAAAAAAAGATCAAAATTTCAATGGAAGTTGAACTGCAATCAGCCTGCGTTAGAATCATTTTTAACATTTTTGGGTTGATTTAAAAAATCTTTTGAATTTTCGAAAATTTTCGATGTTTAAAACAAATCGTAAAGATTTTGGTTTTCGTCAAATCTTACATTTTTTTGAAAACTAATGATTGCAAAACAACTGAACAAAACACACTTTTTCCATGGAAATGTTGAAACTACGGCTTGTTATTTTAATATTTATATTTTTATTTTTGCCCCCCTCCCCCCCCCCCCCCCAGCTGAGGGACAAAAGCCAGAGCTGAGGGACAAAAAAAAGTTTTTTTTTCAGCGAATTTACAATAAAAAAAAAATATGATTAAGAATCAACTCAACTGGAAAAATTGTAAATTTTCCAATATTTTTTATTGAAATTTTTAAAAATATTTACTCCCACTCGACCATGACATTCAACTAACTACCATTTTTCAAATTCCTAAAACAATAAAATCTACAAAACCAATGGAAAACTGTAATTTTCTATTTTCTTTTACGATCAAATAACGAAAATTTTAAAAAAAATATCCTAATTAATTAAATTTTACAGAGCTTGGTGTAATAGATGTATTTTTATATATTAACTAAAAATAACTTAATTTATCTTTAAAAAAATCTTTTTTTTTTTCATTATGGCCCGCAGGCTCTTATGAGACTCAAATTTGGCCCGACATCTGAAAACTTTGAGAACCCCTGATTTAGACTACAGTCCGTCTTGTTATATATTTTTAGAAAGGTACAGTGAATAAAACAATTTTGTAAATCCTAAATACAACCTAAAATACTATATGAATGTGAGAAAGCACCAACCACCTTAAGGTGGATTAATTAACGTTTTTACATTAAATTCAATTAAAACCTCGAGGTTAATTGAATATTTCTTGAGGTATCACATTTTTAAGTTAGAAAGTTCTGTATTGCCATCCATCCATTTTCTTCAATATATTCCGTTAGAGCACAGTAGACCTTTTCATTTGATGAAATTATTTTCAAAATTTCGTAACGTAAATTAATGTAAATTGGCCAAGTGAGACAAACAAAAATCTGGCCTTGGTTCAATTCTAGGTTGGATTTTTTCGAGGACGAGATTTGTCAGATCACGACTTTCATTCGAATGTGGAAGTAAACATCAGTCCCGGTCTAAACCTTTAGGGGTTAGGACGTTTGGTCACTCCAGTTGTAGGAAATGTCTCCCTGTTACAAAAGAGTTAGCAGATAGGGTCTACTTTGGTAGAGTCGCTGGTCAGTACACGGAGAAAAAGGAGTTCCCAAAATCGTGAACAAGCGTGTTCAAATCCCATGGTACGATTTTGAAAAACGTACCATGGCATTTGAACACTTTGTTCGTGGTTCCCATTTTCATGAACGCTTGTTCACGATTTTGGGAACTCTTTTTTCTCCGTGTAGTTGAACTCGACTAATATTTTTAAAGCAAGCAAATTTAGAAATGAAAAAAATACAGGTGAAAATATTCCTCGAAAATTAAAATCGGTGAAACACCGGCACCGTGCTCGCAAGCGCAATAAACTCCCAATTTCAGCCCCAATCATCGCAACGGGAAGTGACCCCTATGCTGCGAGTCCCAGGTCCATGGATGTCCGGTGCACACTCATATGCAAATCAAGCTGCCAGCTGCGGGGGTGGGTCCAATAAAGCGCGAAACTGGCACCAGCTGGCAACGTTTCTGCGCCAAACTTTCCGTCCCCCCCGTCCCCCTCACGAGCGCAAATTTATGTTTAATTTTAAATCAATTTAATTCAATTAAACTTTCGCACATACTCGGATGACGCGAGGGCACACACTCATACTGGACGTCGGAGCCGGTCCGGCGTGCACTATGATCGATGCGGGCCCGCGGGGGCTCGATTGCAGCCAGGGCTGGCAACGCTGGACAGTGGGTGACGTGGAGTTCAACTTCCACCGTAGTAGAAGGTTTTTTTTTTTCGAGCAGTGTTGGGAAATTCTAAAAAATAAATAAATCAAATGCCACGAAAACCCAAAATTTCCATGTATTTTTTTAGATTTGAGAGATCTGAAAATTTCTAAAAATTTAAAAGGACTAATTGTTCTTCAACTAAATTCTGAAATGCTTTCGATTCACTGCCTCTGTCCAACGGAAGGACCATCATCAAAAACGCTAAAAACGAGTCCCTTCTCTGCGCATCGCGAATGATAAATGTGTTCATGATGATCCGCCATAGATTTCATACATATTTGGCGGCCATCGATGCAGCAGCTGTGCAGTTGGCGAATGGTTTGATGCATAGAAAGAAATTTCATTAGCAAATCGAAACGCATTCAGTTCACATGTATGAGCACCACGTTCGGAAAAAAAATCCAATAAAATATGCGTTGATTGATAGTCTATTTGCTTTTTTTTACGGCGAACTCTGCTTTTTTTTGTGTGCTCCAAATGAGTTTTTCAAATTGAAATTGATATATTCGTGATGGTGATGGGTCAGTTTTCCAGGCAATAAAATGATTTAATTTATATTTTTTTTGGACGAGACAAGACGAGACAAGACGAGATAAGACGAGACAAGACGAGACAAGACGAGACAAGACGAGACAAGACGAGACAAGACGAGACAAGACGAGACAAGACGAGACAAGACGAGACAAGACGAGACAAGACGAGACAAGACGAGACAAGACGAGACAAGACGAGACAAGACGAGACAAGACGAGACAAGACGAGACAAGAAAAGACAAGACGAGACAAGACGAGACAAGACGAGACAAGACGAGACAAGACGAGACAAGACGAGACAAGACGAGACAAGACGAGACAAGACGAGACAAGACGAGCAAGACGAGACAAGGCGAGAGTTCTATGAAATTTCCTGCTGGAACTTGCAATATCTGCAAGAGATTGCATCAATTAGTTTCAAATTGCTTAAAATCCATGTCGTAATTCAAGTGACACTGGCTGCCCAAGCTGGTTCACCAGACACCCGACCTCAACCATCAAAGTGGAACGATCCTGAGAAAAAATCCAAAAAATCTTCATCGCCGACACAAAAAAGTTCAAAAGCATTCCGTCCAGAAGGCACTCGAGGCAGCTCCCTTGTTGTTCTCTTCATTGCCAGGAGCAGCTTCCGGGCAAGCAGACTAGCAGACAGGCCTGCCAGACATCCCAGAGCAGGGCGTTGTGTGTGTGGTTTTAAATTAACTTTCATCAAGAATGTGCCAGAAGTGTCAGAGCCCTATTAGCGCGAATATGCCACCGTTCGCTGGATGTCTTGAGGTGGACCCGCAGGCGATATAAAAAGTACGGAAACTTGAAAGCTTCTTCAAAACTAAATAGCCAAGGATTTGCTGGGAATGCGGGGGAAATGGAGCGGAACGTTGTCCGGAAGGACAAGCGAAACACAAATCCAAATCATAACGCACAAATCCTTATTTAACTAGAGTGATTTGTTGGGTGGGGTTAGTTTGGACGTTTTAATATACTTTTAAATTTTATTCTATATTCATGTTTACCCTACTTCTTATTTGAGATCTCTCTCTTTCTCCTTACTGTTTACTGCTTACAGCTCACTGATTATTACCGCTTACCGCATACTACACCCAAACGGCAGTTGCATGATTGTGATGCATGGCGGCATGAAAGTATATCAGAATCTGCATGAAATCTGTCCTCATGCATTTTTTGCGATATAGGGGTATGACATTTTTGCCCGTTACCGACAATTATCGACATTACCGACGGCTGATTGATAAATATTGCAAAAAAAAAATATCTACAGAACGAGGATTGAAACATCAACTTCTTGGTTGTTGATCCGACACGCTACCACCGCGCCATGGACGCTTGATGTATTGAGAGGGAATGAGCACCAACATATTCTTCTCTTTGAAGTTTTGCGCCAGCATTATATGTGTTGGTGAGAACTGCAGGTCGCTGACATGTTTACACACGGGCAAAAATGAAATACGGGCTTGCTGCAAAAAATGTTATAAAATGTAACATTTTTTGCAGCAAATCCACTGTTGCAGATTTTAATATATATTTTTCATTTGGGTGTAGGGGAAATATACCTTTTCTCTGCCTATTTTCATTATCGGCCTATCAGCACTTCGATCATGAATTACAGCTTTCCTAAAGTGTTTTTGACTGTTCCAAAGTAATAAATAGCTCAAACAAAAGTGAGCAAGCAACTCTCCATTGTTGATACATCTGAAAATGTTGATTTAATAGCGGAAAACGGCAAAAGTGATGAGTATTGGTTGAACGGCTTAGACTGATCAAAATGGGTATATTTCCCCTACCTACTGTTTACTACTCAATGCTTGCTGCTTACTGCTTACTGCCGACTGCGTACTGTTTTCTGGTTACTGCCTCTTAATAATGCTCACTTTTACTGCTTACTTTTAATTGCTTACTTTTTACTTTTTATTTAAAACCTCTTTCTTCTTACTTGTCAAACTGAAGTTTTGGAAAATCCAGAAAACCGTCTACTGACTGCTTAATTTTTACTGCTGAGCAGTTCTCTCAGATTTCGGTCATTCGATTTTTTTTTGTATTTTTTAATCAGGCTGAAACTTTTTTGGTGCCTTCGGTATGCCCAAAAAAGCCATTTTGCATTATTAGTTTGTCCATATAATGTTCCATACAAATTTGGCAGCTTTCCATACAAAAATGATGCATGAAAATTCAAAAATCTGCCTAACAATCAATATTACTCCCTTTTGAAATGTTAGCCTTGATTTAAAAATTTTGAAAATATTATATTCGAAAAGATCGGAAAATTTCACAAATGTTTCATATTTTTACATTGAAAATCGGACCATTAATTTCTGAGATATCGACATACGAAAATGGTGGATTTTTTGGGTGAGACTTAGAAAACATCAATTTTCTTGTTTTTAAACCTTTGCATGGCAATATCTCAGCAACTAAGGGTCGTATCAACAAAGTTCAAACAAGCAAAATATAGAGAATTTTCTCAGCTTTTCAAAAATATATTTTTCAAAAGTGGGCAAACATGTGCACGAATTTTAAAAAATGAAAAACTGTGACTATTTTCAAAAAAGTTACCTAAAAATGGCTATGACTTGAAAACGGTGCAGTTTATCAAAATTTCACTAAAGTACTTTTTGATTGCAAATTTGATTTAACACCGAAAAATGAAGTTGAAAATTTGTTGCGACCAATATTTCAATTTTTTGAAAAAAATCAGTATTTATTAAAAAAAATCTTAACTCGGTCAAAGATTTTTTGCACAACCTGAAAATTTCTGAAAAGTTGGCATTTTATGTCCCCTAAAACATATAAAAAAATAAAAAAAAAATAAAAATAGTGTTTTTTTTGCAAATCAAGTTTTAGTGACAAAAAGTTTAATAAAATTCACCAAAATTTGTTTTACCGCGTATAATTTTTTTTCAGTGTGGTCCTTATCCATACCTACAACTTTGCCGAAGACACCAAATCGATCAAAACATTCCTTCAAAAGATACAGATTTTTGAATTTTCAAACATCATTTTTGTATGGACAGCTGCCAAATTTGTATGGGAAATTATATGGACAAACTAATGATGCAAAATGGCTTCTTTGGGCATACCGAAGGCACCAAAAAAGTTTCAGTCGGATTAAAAAATACAAAAATTAAAATTGAAGAAAAACGACCGATTTCGTAGAGAATTGCTCTGCTTACTTCTTATTTCATAATTTTTTTTTCTTACTTATTAAACTCAAATTTCGAAAAAAAACAAACGTTACTCAATCCACCTTTAGGTGGTTGGTGCCTTCCTCGCATATTTTTATCAAAATATCTGAGATCCTGCCTCAAAGTACTTATAACTTTAGATAGGGTTGTCAGATCTTCAATCTTTTGCTTGTTGGAAAGGTCTTTTGATTACCTGTCCAATGATGGGTCGCATGATAGATCCGGACAACTTTTTCATCCAAATATTTGAGATCCGACCTCAAAAAAGTGTATAAACAACACTTAAGTGCTCATAGCTTTTGATGGGGTTGTCAGATCTTCATTCTTTTGAACAAAAAACCACCCTTTTTACAATATTTCAAGCTCTAGCCAAATCGTTTTTTGAGCATAACTTTTGAAGTACTTTTCTAATCTTCATAATATTAACTAGGGTCTTGTGGGACGGTTCGAATGAGACCAAAACGGTTCAAATCGGTTCAGCCGGGGATAGTCGTGTGCATATTTTTCGGTGCACGGTCTCTCATCCGACACACGCACAGACATTTGTTCAGAATTTGATTCTGAGTCGATATGTATACGTGAAGGTGGGTTTACGAGGTCAAATAAAGAAGTTTATTTTTCGAGTGATTTTATACCCTTTCCTCATTGAGGTGAGGAAGCAAAAAAAAATCGAAAATTAATCTGTCGATTGCTTCCTGCTCACTGCTCCCTGATTATTGCTTGGTGCTTAATGCTTAATACTTACTGCTTACTGTTTACTGCATACTGTCAACTGCTTATTTATTACTTTTTATTAAAAATCACTTTCTTCTTACTTATCATTTTAATTTTTTCGAAAATTCCGAAGAAAAAATCTGCTACATGCTTCATTCTTACTGCTAACTGTTTACTGCTTACTGCTGACTGCTTACTGCTTATTTATTATTTTAAACATCTATAAACTTACTTATTTTATTTAAATTTTGAAAAATTCCCAAAAAAAAATCTGCTGATTACTTTCTGCTTACTGCCTACTGCTTAATGTTTATTTAAAACATCTTTCTTCTTACTCATTATTTTCAAATTTTGGAATATTCCGAAAAAAATCTGCTGATTACTTACTGCTTACTGCTTAAAGCTTACTGGTTATTTCAAACATTATTTCGAACTTATTCTATTGAAATTTTGAAAAATTCCGATAATAATCTGCTGAATGCTTAATTTGTACTGCTTACAGTTTACGGCCTGTTGCTTTCTGCTTACTGAATACTGCTTACTTCTTATTTTATACATCTTTCTTCTGACTCAAATTTTGAAAAAAAAACGAAATTTAATCTGTTGATTACTTACTGTTTTTTGTTTACTGCTTACTGCTCACCGCATACCGCTTACTACTTACTGCTTACTGATTACTGCTCAATGATTACTGGCTTCTGCTTATCGCTGACTGCTTACTGCCTACTGCTAACTGCTTGCTGCCTCCTATTTACTTTTTATTGCTTACTACTTTCAGCTTATTTCTTATTTTCAACATCTTTCTTCTTACTTATTATATTCAAATTTGGAAAAATTCCGAAAATAATACTGCTTATTGCTTTCTACTGTATTTTTACTGCTTACTACCATTTACTACTCACTGTCTACTGGTTACTGGTTATTTTCACCAAAATCATTAGGATTCTGAATAGAATTTACAAACTTTAAAAAAATGATAAAAAATGATCGTTTACGTGATACTGGAGGCTTTGTACTATAAGCTTTTCCACTAATTTATGATTCACAGGCCTTTTGCCAAATTTTATTTGTGTATTCGAAAACGCTCATAACTTTCCTTTAAATTTAATTTGCTTGCCCAAAGCACCGTCCATCCACGACACCTTACAACTGTTCTTGAAGCCATCGCTCACTCCAAAACCCGGAAACTACCCTGAGTGACATCGGGAAGTGGAAGTGCGCTTTGAACCAGCACCACCATCACCAGATCCCAAAAGGAAAATGTGCGGAAACAATGAGTGGTGAAGAGTGAGAGCACTTTACGCAGCGGAACTCCTTTGCAGCTGGACCGTCGTCCTTTGCTGTGGTCCTTCTGTAACGACACACACACACACACCCATCTTGTGGCAGCTGCAGAGTTAAAGAAGGGGATAAGGAAGTCAGCTTCCGGGATTTTTATTCTTTCATCTTGGGGCACTTACCCTCCCTGGCTTGGCATGGCTTGCGGTTGTCGGAGCTTTGTTGACGCTGGGAGCGGCCAGCGGCCATTAATCAACGGGTACATCCTCTCGTACACTGTCGCTTTGGATGGCAGCATGGTGGTCGGAAGGTGGTGGTTTACCCTTGGATCCACTTAATTCTTGCGTAGCTTCTTCTCGTCTGCTTGGTTTTGTGTGGGGCACTTGCCCAGGCTGGCTGACACGCGTCTTGTCTCTTGGCGTTTTGTCCATGACTCGGAGAAGAGAAGCAGCGAAAAATGTCGTATTGTTGTACTACAATGAACCGTTTTACGACGCGCGCGTGAGCTGGCTGGGTTCTGTACGAACTTGTAGTGTTGTTGTTGCCGGTATCAAGGAATGAATTATTTGATGCTGCAGACAGCGGTGTGCCAGGGGATTTCGACATCTGCGGGGGTAACAAGTCTGTGAGCTCTTTTTATATTGTTAATTTGTCTAGTATATGTCTATCATGAGGAAAATATAAAATAAAACAAATGTTATTCAACAATTTTTTTGGGAATTTGATGAAAACATTTTTTTTGATTATGTTTTATCGTAAACCGGAGTGACAATGATAGAGGAGCAATTCCAGCTGAAATCAGGATTTTTTCTGGTACTTTTGTACCCGACACTCTCCGATTTCAATGAAACTTTTCAGACATGTTATCCTAGGCCTATAAAAGCCTTTATTGTAGTTAGTTAGTTAGTTATTTAAATATTTTTGTAATTTATAATTTCAAATTTACTGTATCTCTAAGCCGTTGCATCGTATCAAAAAGTGGTCAAAGACAAACTTAAAAGATATTGGACGGGCTTTTTGAAAAAAATACACTTCAATGAGATTGTTGAATTTTTAAGTTTAAAAGTCAAATTTCAAGGTGATGTCACGATTTTTTTTCGTTCAAAATTTTTGTGGAAAAAGCCTAAAAAGCTGTCTGAGGCAAACTTATTGGAAATTGGACGAGCTTTCCAGTAAAAATATTTTTGAGACTCAAAAATCAAGTCTATCATATAGAAATTGCCAAAAACCACCAAAAAAACTATTTTCTCAACATTTTTAGTTATTAGAACCGATTCTCACTATCGGATTATGAAAATTTTGACGTTTAGACCACTTTTCAAAAAACAGTGTTAGTAAATGTTTTTGTATTTTCTTAGGAGAGACATACCATCTTGCATTTTCATCAGTCTTTTTGTAACATCTTAGGCTATTTTCTCAAAAATTTTGAACGAAAAAAATCGTGACATTACCTTGAAATTTATCTTTTAAACTTAAAAATTGAAAAATCTCATAGATGTGGCGAGTATTTTTCTTTCAGTGTATTTTTTTCAGAAAGCCTTTTCAATTTCCTACAAGTTTGTCTGTGACCAATTTTTGATACAGTTATTTTTAAATTACAAAATACAAAAATATTTAAATAACTTACGCCCTTCTCAAATGTCATTTTCGAGTACAATTGGCTCCATATACACAAAAAAGGCTTATATAGGCCTAGGATAACATGTCTAAAAAAATTCATTATAATCGGAGAGGGTCGGATACAAAAGAACCAGAAAAATTCCTGATTTGAGCTGCAATTGCTCAGAGATAACTTATTTTTGACAAAACTAAAAATACAAATCAAATTCATAAGGAATGGTATGGAGCCAAACTGAGCTTGGTAAAGCAATTTATTATGAACCTCAAGAAGTAGTTTTCAACAAATTTTGAATGGTTATAAAATATTGCAAAAGGTTTACAGAAGGCTTCCTGACTGGCAAACAATCATTGATAACATTAATTTTGTGCTGGTAATTCAGGTAATATTTGGTCATTAACAGTAATTCAAGTTATTCAAATATTTTTCTAGGATATCTCGAATCTGAACATGCTTCAATTTTTGGGATTTTTTGGAGCCAGTAATGGAAAAAAAAAATAATGCCAATGAGTGTAATAGACTCTAACAGAACAGACCTTATTTGGCTTTTAACAATACAGAGCTATTGGGCACTCTTCAGAGCCATCGACATAGGTTTTAAGCTAATGATTTATTTTGGCCAAATCTTGAGCTATTATCTTACACAAATGGAAATTTTCACTTAAATTACATATTTTAACAAAATTTAAAAACTTTTTCTATTGGGCATATTTAAGAAACACTCCTAATGATGCTACTATGTTTAAAAAAAATTGAAGGCATTTAGATAAGGTAAAATTGCAGTTTAATTACGGATTAACAAATTACTCAATTATTTTTCATATTTTAATAGATTTTTGAAAAGTCTTTGAAAACCGGAATTGGTTTGCCTGAAACTGTGTGGAAGCTTTGCCTATACAAGTTTTCATAGAATTTTTACAGCAAAATACATTCAAGAAAATGTATTTTGAGCAGGAATTTTCTCATTTTTTTTAAATTTTATCATTTAAACTGAAATACCAAAAAATTGCAAGATCATTTTTTTGTGATTTTCTGTAAGGGTCGATAAATTCAAACGGCCTACTCTTTAAAAAAAGTTCAAACGGCCATTTGAACCCTAGAAAAAAACTTTCGAAAGACTACGATCAAATTTAGAGGTAACTTAAAGAAACCGTAAAAAAATAGCCATCAAACCACCTACCAAGAACTTTTCCCTAATTAGCGAAACTTACTAAAAACTGTTTTAAACTTAAAAATGAATTTCGTCAATCGATTCAACGTGTAATTTTGCTCAAAATAAATTCTAGATAAACCTTCTACGATTTATGGTTCCAGAGATTTTGCAGTTTAAAATTAAAGGCTTTTGCGAAAAATGCGAAGTTTTGCACAGTGGAAAAAAGGTCCTACAAAATTACCGAAACATGTTTTCTCGCCACCCATGGAGTGAGATACACCAAAACGTCGATTTTCTCCCTGGAATCATATCCCGACGGAAAATCCTACTGGGTTGTGGGTCACCGTAAGATCCGAAATTCTCACCACGACGCTGTCGTGCTATCTTGTTGTTTGTCGCTTTTTGACGTTCCGAGAAAAATTCGTTTCAATGTTTGATCTGAATAACAAAAAATTGTGCACACGTTTTGTTTCGTTGACCATTCTGTGCATTGCACAGTGGTCCAGATCGCAAAATTAAGTTGAAAACGGATTTTCCGAAAAATGGTGAAGTTTTGGAGCTTTGATGTCTTAAGAAGAGTTGTTGAAAATGGAAAGGGGCAACTATTGGTTTGGTTCAAAATTAGGGTGGTTCACGATTAGGGTGATTTGGAAAATCTAACTTTTCAGGAATATTTTTGGGATTTTTTTTGTCTTCTAAAAAGTTGATCGGCTTGCCAATCCAAGCAACTTTGTCCAAGATACCAACATTTTATCTCGTAATCTACGCCTTTTACGACCATGTTAAATTATCATTTAAACCCAAAATATGACCAAAAAAAGATTTTTTGACAATTTGGATCAATTCTGAGGACAGATTCAGCGGGCAAAATTACATGGATAAACATATATTTGGAAAAATTGCGAATTTCCTTAGGTTGGTCCCATATGGTTTTCCCTTGAAAACTAGACTTTTTCAAATGAAGATATCTCAAGTTTAAAGAACCCAAGTAACATTTTTTGCCAGGAGTTCTACAAGAGCTCTTCAAGATAGCTACAGCATAGCAGTTTGGACCGCGGTAGGATAAAACTCTCTTCAAGTACTCTTCCAGACTCCTGAAGAAGTTTTGAAGAGAATTTTATCCTACCGCGGTCCAAACTGCTATGCTGTAGCTATCTTGAAGAGCTCTTGTAGAACTCTTGGAAAATATTGTTACTTGGGAAAATACCCCTGAGATTTTTTCAGCGTTTGTGGTGCTTTCAAATGCATCCTGGTGCTTAAAATTTGGCTTGCGCTTTATCAAGGTATTCAAGTTTTAAATTTGCATCTTTTTTACCTTAAAATGGCTGTAACTTTTGACCCTTAAGTCCAAATTGACCTGTCAAAAAATAAAAATGTTTCTTTTTTAGAGATCTAAAATTGCCCCGAATATCACTTTTCTCTAAAACTTAACCCTGAATTGCCACGTTCAAAAAACTGATTTTTGAAGCTTTGCTCAGATGCTTTCTATAAAATTAGTCGTAGAAGGCGTAGATTACGAGATGAAATGTTGGTGTCTTCCACAAAGTTGCTTGGATTGGCAAGCCGATCAACTTTTTAGAAGACAAAAAAAATCCCAAAAATATTCCTGAAAAGTTTGATTTTCAAAATCACTCTAATCGTTAATCACCCTAATTTTAAACCAAACCAAAAGTTGCTCCTTTCCATTTGCATCAACTCTTTTCGAGACACCAAAGCTTCACCATTTTCGGAAAATCCGTTTTCCACTTCAATTTGCGATCTGGACCACTGTGCATTGTCCGGAAGTTTGGTTGAACTTGGTTGCCAGAGTCCGAGTTATAATTAAAAATGTTTACGCTAGTCCAGCTTGTACGAGCGTCAAACGAGTTTTGACCAAAAATCCCTTTGGCCAGTTGTCGCACTAACATCAATTTTCAGGCTGTGTCAAGATTGAAACTTTTTTCATATGAAGAGCGAAGTTGTTTCGGTTTTTATTAAATATCTCAGGATTGAAAATCAAAATTTGAGCTGACTGAAAAAAAAACATTTTGAGTGCTGATATGTTTGAGGTGACAACAACAATATTCAATGACCTGAGACACGTCTCTGCCCTCCTACCAACCGCGTTGACCTTGGAAATAATAAATGACAGGCAGCATCTCAATTACCGCTATTCATACGACGACTGGACGGATTCTCGCCCAGATATTCTGCCTCCCTCGAGGCCCCTCAGAAAACCTTGGCTAAGATCGTGCCGAGTTCCGAGAGTGCGTTGGTTGGTTCGTAGGCTGTTGTTGACATTTTTCGGACCCCTCTCGGCTCCGCTCGTCCCTTGTTGTCCTTGGTCGTTCGTTCCGGTTGTCAACTGTGTGTGTGTGTGTGTTTGCATTTATTACGCAGTAAATCCCCGACGAGTAATAATTTAGCCTTGTCTTAGTGTGGCCATTAGGATGACATGTCAGATACAAGTCAACTCGTGGCCTGGGCCTGGCCCTGCGGTATCTCTGACATTTGGTTCATCCGGTGTGAGGAATATTGCATGAGATACCGAAATGTTAGTTATAGTATGTAAATTTGTTGTGGGTGAGGGTATACCGGTTCTTTGAATAGAAGTAATATGTCATAAGACAAAATGATGTTGAACCATCACGATACTCCACTGAATGATTTTTGGGAAAACATCTTGGTGGAGACGCATGGTTTCTCAAATTAAATGCTTTTTTCTCGGCATAAATATTTCGGTTAACCTTTCAATTTCACTTTCTGACATAACGATCGTGCTCTGTTCCTGCTCAGTCTTTTTTGGGAATTCATGATCGAATTGCAAAAATACCTGTTCCTTATACTAACCATTATTCAAGATGAGCAGAACAAATTTTTTAAAAGGCTTTTCATCTGCTATCAAAACAAAACAAAAACGACCAAAGGCACTTGAAACGTTGTTCATAAACAATCCCCTTCCTCTCCTCGTAAATCGTCAATTCGTGCACAAAATTGACCACTCTGCCGGAACGCAGCACCGGTTCCGCGGTGGCCACTTGAAAGCGTTTTAATAAGATCACGTGTCGCCACAACTCTAAAACCTGTCCCGGGAAAGACCGGATCAAATTTTCCCTAATATTGAAAATTCCTCAAATCGTTTTCCGTTACCCACCTCAGAGTGGCCAGTTCACGGTTCTAAAGAAGGGAGCCATTTTTTTTTTTCATTCTTGGGCTGGAGGAAAAGGGAGAAAAGCTTTCAAATTTATTGCATCCAAGCATGATCGTAATAACTTTGGCGTTATTTTCTGCTAAGAAAAAGAGGGTGGGGGGGGGCTGAAAACAGAACGACTATTTTGGCGCTAAAACAGTGGATGGAATTTGGCGCAAAAGAATGTCTTTTGAGAGGGGGAGGTGGAGGTCTGTTAGCCCGGTATCAAAATATAATGGAAGATCTTGAAAAAGGAATTTGACAGAGAAGAAAAAAACATTTTGCATTTTTAGATTCATATTATAAATTTATAAGATTTTGGAGCAAATGAAAAAAAGATTGATTTTTAGTGTGCATTCTGCACATGCACCTATTGAACAGCGTAACCGCATGACCTAGTCATGACAGCATTTCGATAAAAGCTTTGAAGAATAATCCTTCGACACCACGTAGAGGAAAGAGACCATCCACGGTGTGGTACCTCTTCCACAAACGGTTTTTTTCAGATCATCGCAGCTTTTTCATTCCTCAAATATCCCTTCCCGATCCCTTCCTTTGTGGTGCTGTGTCATGTGGTACAAAATCATTTTTGTCCCCACTTTCACGTTCGATTAAATCGTGATCCGTGGCAGGGAAGCGTGCCCCAAGGGATGATCCGGAGATAATCCTGTGCTGAATAAAACCTTTTAAATTGGCTTTTCCGAGGAAATTGTTAAAATGTAGTCAATATTACACTTTTTGAAATTGCATGATTTCAAATAGTTGTCAGGGTTAGTGTTTTTGTAAGGTAATAGAATCTAACTATGGGTAATCTTGGAAGAAGTCTATTGAATGTTTGAAGAAACGAAAGCCTGTCGTATTGACTCATGTACAAAAATGTAACAATTTATTGAATTGTGAAAAAATTCGAAAAAATACCCGATAGTGTTTTTTCGCCATTTCGCGGAAGCCGCGTATTCCGTGAAATTTGCCATGGGCCGTGAAATTTATTAAATGCCGTGAAGTGCCGCGAAATTCGATATTTTTTTTGTAAAATTGCTTCCCAGTGTATTCAACTTTGGATTTAATTGTATGTTATACTGTGTGCTCTCTTGTGCTTGTGCTAGGAACACAGAGGCATCGAAATATTAAACTCATATCTGTTTAAGGGTGCACAGCAACGAAGGAAATTGTTGTCTTCTTATTCCAAAATTGTCAAACTTACGGACACAATCCTGCAACAAAGAGATTGTAAAAATGGACAAAAATTACTTTTTCGCTCGTAGGCTGCCATTAACACCAAAACTAACATTTCTTCAGATTTTTGTCGACGTTTTATAGGGAATTAATTGGCCTACAATGTACTTTCATTAGGTTTGACCAAAATTAAGAATATACCCAGAATCCAGAGATATCACATTGTTCCCCACTCCTTTCAGCCCATGGGTGACAATGAGACACTTTGATTTTTCTTCAATAAGCTTTTCAAAATCTTTTGAAATCTTTCAAAACATGAATTCTAGATTAAATTTTTAAAACAACCTATCCCTCATGGGTTTCCTATGCAGATAGGGCCTTTTGAAAATTTAATCGAGAATTGAAAGTGATTTATGGCTAATTTGTTGAGTTTCAACTCCATTTAACAAAAAATATACAAAAATATATATGGATTTAACAAAATTTAAATACTTTTTAGTATAACTTTTGCTAATTAAAATTTAAAGTTGGTAAAATTGCTTTAAAATAATATAGGCATGTTAGCTGCACCGGAACAATACAATAACATGACGTTTTACTAGAAAAATATTGATTTTCTTTGAGTGTCTCATTGCTCCCCAGCTGTCTCATTGTTCCTGCCAAGTGCGTCTACAATGAGACAGTTCAATAACTCGGGCTGTAGACGAAATATCGATCTCATATTTTGGTCAATGTTAGAACACATTAAAAGAAAGAAAATATAGAGCTCATTAAATCATGCTGATGAAAAAAATACAAAAATCGTTGAATGTTAAAAACCAAAAGTGTCTCACTGATGTCTGTAACAAAAATCTGGATGCAAAAGCTCTAGTTGACTTAAAAGGAAATTTGAGATATCACTTATAAGTTCTACTAACATTTTCTTTTGATTTTTAAATTTAAAATATCTTTGAAAATTTTGAAAATCTTATTTGAATCGGATCAAAGATAATATTTTTCAGTATATAACAAATAACTTCTTTATTATTATTTTATCAATTTATTCAATTTTAATATTTATTAGACTTTTGCCAAAGTTAAGAGGAAACAATAAAACCATCTTTATTTTGTGAAAAACCTTCGTTTTAATGTCTTAAGCCTAGTTTCGCTTATTTTTGAAGCATTTTTGAAACATTTCAAACATAATTGAATGAAAATTAAATAAAGAATAACCATTTTGAATTAATATCGGCTTATTAAATATCCATTATCAGGATTCTTAAGATTGAGCAAACCTCCCTGATGTTTCGAGGAAAGAAAAAGTTAATGTTAAAAAAATTAATCTTTATTTAATCTTTAATTAAAATGCAACACGACAATTTAAATGATCATGTCACAAGAGTTAAAAAAACAAAACTTAACTACTGTTTTAAAGACGAATTTTGAAATTGCCTGATGAGCAACTAATGGGCAAAAATCTTGAAGATCAATTGTTTTGGCTTCGTTTCATCTTTATCCAAAAACAACAATATTAAATTTATTTACAACTTCTTTTTTGAATAATTGTGCTATTTCCTAAATATTTACCCTGCAAAGCTACAAAAAAAAAACACAAATTTTTGAACTGAAATGTGAAACTAATGGCTTGATCAGTTGTCAAGGAGGGCTAACTCATTCCATTTTTTCAGGGCAGAGACCATTTATTAAAAGGTAGTCGTAGACCTGAGCTACTGACTACTCATCATCTCAGGGTCGGCATTTCTACTAAGCGATTCAAGAGAGACTCGGAAAGGAAATAAAAATAAAAGGAAATAAAATAAAAATAAATCTTCCCTCGTTGTCGGAATCGGCGGACCTGGCTTCCACCAATCCGGTGGCGCCGAGAGGGAAAATCTCGTTGACGGTTATGGCGCCCTGTGCCAGAGATTCGGGTTGGTCCTTGACGTTTTAAATGTAGCCAACGGCACCGCCGCACTTACAGGGCTAGATTGACCACAGTACGGCACCGAGTTCCGGGATACGGGACAGGTATCTTCCGCGGCACTTCCACCGGAAGGCCAAGACGTGCCCAGTAATAAACGGTACTGGCACTCCGGAACCTTGACTGCACCGCACGAACGCCTGATATTAAAAGAGACCGGTTCTTGTCGTCGGCGGCTGAGGTAATCAATACCTTCTCATTTTGGGTGGGAAAATCCACCATTTTCTTTCCCTCCCACTTTTCGTGCAGTCCTGACCTAGCGCTGTCAGGATCTGCGTGTTTGTAGCGGTACGGATAAACCTTCACTGCTTGTGTCGTGTAGTGTTGGATGAACGGGAAATAAATTGAAAAGTGAAGGTTCGTTCAAGAACTGTGATCAACGGTTACAAATGTGCTGCACTTACTGAAAAAATACCCTTATTGTTTATTTCAGATTTGAATAGTAGATGGAATTTCCCTACGATTTTTTCATCGATTTTTTTAAAAGTTAATTAAGGCCGTTGCAAATCGGTAATTCTCCCCCAATTCACACGAATCCGAGGTCCGTTTTTGATATCTCGTGACGGAGAGGTGGTACGACCCTTTCAATTTTTGAACATTCGCATTCGCATTCGCATTCGCATGGAGATGGTGATCTTAGCGGGTTGCAGACTGGATTTCTTCATGTATATGTGATGATTGTCCAGCCCAGGTTGCTTAGAAAATGATTAAAGGGAATTAAAACCAATTCTACCCGAACAAGGCAGGCAGCACCATGAAAGCCATCCATTGCCGGCCGCTCCCATCTCCACCATTCACCGGGAGAGGAAAAAGGATTCGGAGCACGGGAAATGTTGATGCTTGACTTACTTAGAAAAAGGTAGCGAAACCGCAGGCTCTTTTTCCCAACCCTATTGTGGAACTCGACCAAATTGACCGTTTGACCAAATTTGATCGAATTTAAACAACAAGGCTGCGTAAGCGTCGCGTGGAGTTGGTATTTGTGTAGGGTAAAGGTCTAGGAGTCGCTCTAAGCAAGCGATACGACCATTGGCATAAATGAGTTAAGATGGTGTGGCATTAATCTCAAGGCAAGCAATCGGATGCTGCTGTCGAGACACTTCCCGTTTATTTATTTTTCATATGTTAGAACTTTTATGGAGTGTTATATTATTCTCAAGGCAATAAAAAAGATGCTGCTGTTGAGACGGTTTTTTTTTTTAATTTAGGTGTTTGGTTATTTTAAAGCTTATCCCGACGCGAATATTTAGTTAAGATCAAATCTTAGGCAGCCGGCTGCGGAAAGATAGGATCCGTGTTCAATATAATTATTTGTACTCTTAACTCTTTTGGCCACCGAGAAATTAATGTGAATATTTAATTTACTAGACAAAAACCAAGAAAAACATTATAAAGGACGGAAAACGATGCCAGCAAAGGGCCGTTTTTTTTAAATTCTATGCTTATCGTGTAACAAGTTTCATAATTTTACCACGAAAATAAGATTTGAAATAAACATTTATCGAGAAAATAACTTAAATTATGTAAAATAATATCGAGAGATTTCATGGAACACATATTCTTCAATGAACCGGAACAAGGTGATCTTTAAAATTAGTGTAGAAAAGTTAACAAAATGAAATAACATCATTTTAAATTAGTTAACCTCCTTACAAATTAAAATGCATGCCACTAGTTAGCTTACTATTCCAGAAAAAAACTTTTGAAACAAAAAAAAAGCAAGAAAAAAAAATAATTGGTGCAACTGCCAATTATCAAAAACACGAAAAAAAACATGAATTTGAAATTAAAACATCTGCTAAATAACTGCTTCAGACGTTTGAGTACTTTTTGATTCAAAAACGTTTGCAGTAGAAAGATTTCTTGAGTTTTTTTTTAAAACGACCTATAAACATATGAAAGACAATAGCTTATTGGTCCTTTTCAAAAAAAACTCAAGATTTGAACAAGCGAATCCGCTCAGTTAACATAAAACACGATAGAAATTATTATTTCTTTTGAAGAAAATAAAAAGAGAGAAAATAAAAATAGGACAGTTTGGCAACACAACTGCCACGGCACTCATTTTTAACGCATGCTAGAGTAGAGGCTCGTTTGACAAGTAACTCAGTTCACTAACTGCTATCTTGCCGTCTCCCTCTTCAGGGATGAATATTACAGAACGATCTCACCCGAATAGAGGAGAAAATCGTGACGTCAGAAATGAACTCAAATCACTCAAAGTTCATTTTGTGAGTGACTTTAACATTTTGGCTTAGTTTGACAGCTACATTGTCCCCAGTTTTTTTGTGGGAGAGAAAAGGAGGCAAATACTTTATGAAAATCATACCTGTCAAAATTCCTAGCCTCAAAATGTTGGCGCGAGTTGCTTTTCTCCTCTATTCAGCGACCGCCATCTCCTTGCAGCATTCGACGGCATATTCGACTCTGACGCATAACACCATAAGCCGCGTGCCGGCAAAAACCCCTCTCATCTTGGGGGAAAGGTCTCGCAGCGAAAATCCCGTTCTCTGCACTACAAGCCAATGCAGCACGCTAACACAAGCATGCAACGACCCGTTTCCAGACAGGTGCTCCGTGCGCTTGTCATCGGCGGACCAAATCAACACATCTAGAGTTTTTTTTGATTAGGTCCTATAAACATATGAAAGACAATAGTTTATTGGTCCTTTTCAAAAAAAACTCTGGACATACACTTAAACACTTTTCTCTTTTCCTTGATGTTGTTCATCACTCCAACAGCCGTAAAATGAACACAACAATTTCTCAGCTCTCTTTCCACCTCGGCCAAATTCACTGACGCGCACAAATACATACAAATTCCCTAAGCGTAACTAAAGATGCCGTCGGCAAAAAAGCCGGAACGGGCCGTCACAAAATCAAGATTTCCCAACTCCTACGACCGGAAATCGGACAAAACACGGCCATCACAACACTGACCGGAGGGACCCGAACCAAACAAATCAGGGCAGCAACCCTTTTCGCACAAAAAACACTCAAAAAACATCGAAATCGAGGACGCGAAGAAGCACGAACCGGACGCGACAAAGGCCACGAGTGAACCCGACCCTTTCAATTTTTGAACATGCGTAAAAAGAGGTAATTTGAATAAAAAAAATATCAAAATTGAAATAACAAGCCGAGATTTCAACATTAGGATAAAAAAAAGTGTTTTAAAATGCATTTTACACGCGTTCAGTTGCTTTCCAATCATTAGTTTTCAAAATATCGAGGTATTGACGGTTTTTTTCGCAAGGAAAAACTTTTTGTGGGACTGTACATTGGTATTTCATGAAAATTTAAAATGTTTTCAAAGGAGTTCAAACATGCTAAATATGGTTATAAACGCAGGAAAATGCATTTTAACTGGTTTTCAGTTGATTAAACTTTTATTTTAATAAAAAATTTAAGTTTCTCGAAAAAATATTGTTTTGCCCCCTGATTATTCAGGCCAACTTTGAAGGTGACATAAACTTTGAAAAATATTTGCAAAGGCCTAACGAAAAATAACAGAGGTTTAAATTAAAGAAAAATACGTTTTTTTTTTTGTATTTTTAGCACGTTATAAATCAGCGTTAATTTTTTATAAACGTTAATCTATATATATAAAAAATTTCGACGGTTTTGTTCGAACGCAAATCAATTCAACACGGAACGTCGGATCAAGGTGCTCTTTGTTGCGTTGGGTTCGTATAAGTCCAAGGAAGGTTCTTACGCCAAAAAGTTACAACTTTGGCCACTCTGGAACCGATTCCGAAAAATCTGTGGATTGTATGGGAAAAGTTACGTAAACTCAAACTTAGATCACAGGAGGCTGAATTAGCAAACAAGCAAGAAACGTCAGCAAACCAAACAGGGGCAGGACGAAGTTTGCCGGGAAGAGCTTGTTTTTTATAAATGTCCATTCAACTTTTTCGCACCCATTTGAGCATGAGCATGAGCATGGTTGACTGCCAATGAGCTGCTACTCCGTTATTGACAGATCAGCTGAAGTTAAACAATGAATCAAAAATGATCAGTGGGAGCCAACCGTCCGTTCACTGTTTAACATCTGAAGATCCTTACTTTATTAGTCAATACCGGCGCCCTCCCAAGAAGCTTTCAGTTCATCGAAAGGGAGGAATGTTAGTCCGATAGTTGAAGTTGCAGACTCATCAAGCACATAGTTTTTCGCTATATACTTGTTGATACCGCTTGAGACCGTTGAATCCACAGCATCTCCTTCAAGCATCACGTGATTAATATTTTTTTGGGTTAGTAGGATAAGGTATTGGCTTTTCGATGCCTCCCGAGCTACGACGCTATGGGGAGGACTTTCATAACAGACCCGTCGGCGAGCCTTCCGAGCAACGATGCTATGGGAAGGTCTTTCTGGTTAACACACAAAATCACTCACACACAGTTATTATGCTCCACTATTAACTCGACGATCCAAATAGTCAGTGCGTCTTTCGATCATTATATAGAAATGGCTTTTTCACCGCAGAAAAATAAAACCTTGTTCGAAAAATTTAAACATAATCCACCCGACGCCGTGCCTTCCGATCAACGTTGATATAGGAAGGGCTTTGAAAATCACAAAAAATCACTTTTCACTCCGAAAATGTTTTACGACCACGCGCTCCCTTTACAAATTATGCACTCACCCCATACAAACAGCGACATAAAAGCACCCAACAAAATTAACCTGAATAATCACGACTTCGCGTCCCCACTTCCAGCGCACCAATCACAACTTTTTCGCACCCATTTGAATGTTAAAAATTTAAACTTTTCTGCACTTGTATCAAAAAGTTATTCTTTTCCGATACTGTTGTGGAGTTTGACATAAATCTTTCAGTTTGATTTTAGTCCAGATTCCAACTGCTTCAAGCTCCAGCACTCATCGCGCTGCTCCAGACGATCTCGGGCCCAAAGAGCAGAGCGGCACTACTTTCAGCAGCCATAAGATCACACTTTGGTCAGATATGGGGCACAGTAAAAGTGGGCGGTGGCGTATTGCCTCTTCCGGTGGCCGTCGTCGTCATCGTCATCTTTGGCTTTGGCTCTTTGGTCCCAGGTTCCTTCGTGCAAGTGCCAAGGGAAATTGTGTCTGGCTCCTTTCGAGAAGATGCACTCGAGCGATGATGTTGGCACACTGCAGCAAAGATGGGTGCCTCTCCTTAAGCGCACACAGAGAAGAATAGAGAACGCCCGGCATAAAGTTTCCAATAAAGCGTGAAATCTTGAGCAATTTCCAGCTCAGGGTTTTTATTAGTCACAAATTTATAACCACCCTTCTAGGGGGAAAGAAAGCGTGGGGAATATTTGTGAGCGACAAAAGGAAACGTGCGCTCCTTGGAATGCCTTTTGCCATCACAACCACCACCGATGATGCTCCAGAGACAAAAAATAATTACTTTAGGGCACAACCCGTCCATTGGGTGAGTGTGTGACTGTGTAGTGACGTTGAACGAAGAAAAACGGGTTTCCGATAGTGGAAAACTCATTATTTTGGATATAAAAGAGGGTCTCGCGCTTTTCAGCTATATGCAAGAGTGATGCTTTTCTATTGAAAGAAGCTGATATTTAAATTCTTTATAACAGCCATTCGTTTTGTTTATTGAGAACAATATTTTTTTTTCGAAAATATTTTTCTTTGATATTATTGATTCCAAAAATGAGCAAATTACAGTGGTATGGTTAACATTGAATTTTGAGATAATCAAAACAAAAAAAACAGTGCCATTTTTATGCAAAATTTGTTAAACTATCCAAAAAATTCGCCTGAAAATTCGCCAAAAATCAATTTTTCAACCAATTTCAAAAAAATCGCTCTACAGCATTGTCTCGGCGTTCTCGATTGCGAGATTCCTACTTGAAACTAGGTGTCCGAAGGCTTGATTGTTGAGGCAATTTCAAACCTCTTTTTACACCTAAGCTTCCATCCACTCCGGGATTCGAACTGACGACCTTTGGATTGTTAGTCCAACTGCCCAACAGTGACTCCACCGAGGCAGGACCCAGGAAGACGAGTCTTATACCTGGACTCAACCAATTTATTATCTTTAAAAAGCATTGGAAGAAGAACTCTTAAAATTTTATAAAATTTTGTAGTTAAAGGTTGACTAGTTTAATGTAACTTTACCAATGTTTTCAAAAATGTCATGTTTTAGGGACCGGGTTCAAATCCCGGCTCGGACCAACACAACTGGTGATCGTTTCTCTTCTGAATTCGATTGCTTAGTAAAGGGAAGGTAGTGTATCGTTACAAACTGGATCTTATCACAACACCTTAGGATGGCGACCTATGGAATGTTAACATTAACCTTAACATGTTTACATTAAGTTGAGAATTAAATTGCCACTGAATCCGCTTTGTAAATGCCAGCCCCGATACTCTTCAAGGGCGTTCAAGGCATTGAAATTTGAGGTTAAAAAAACATGAAAAATCTAAAAATTGCCCGCATTTTCGTAAAACATGATCAATTCCCATTCTCTTAGTTGCATTCTAAAGGTCAAAATGTGCCATAAACATCGAGATTGGTTTCACTTTTTCTCATAGCTTTTGCAAATTACTGCTGAAAATGGATTTTTTTAAAAACCTTAATATCTTTTTGCAGCAGCCTCCGACACTCATAATCCTATAGGCCAAAAGTTAGAGAATTTCATAGACTATAAGCCTACGGTTTTTCTCATAGTTTTTTTTTCGATTTTTCTATAACATACATTTTACAACGTTAGTTTTTGCCCTGTAGACTAAGAAGAAGGCAATTTTTGGTCTCAATTTTGACATATTCGAAATCCTCGGAAAATTCCACGTAAGTTTGAAGTATTGGAGTTGTAAATTTGATTTAAAAATTAATTGAATAAAACATGTTTGAAAAAAAGAAATAAATCTTATTTACCCTGTGATCAATACTTCAATTGCTGTATCAAGTAGGCTAATACCTGTTTGACCCCTAATTCGAAAATTTGGTAAACATTATTTTAATTCATTTTAAATGGCACTTTTTCCAACTAAATTTACCATTCCAATATTTCAAACTTACGTGGAATTTTTCGGGAATTTTGAACATGTCAAAATTGAAAACAAAAAGTGCCGCTATGGAAGCATACAGGGCAAAAACTAACGTTGTAAAATGTATGTTATAGAAACATCGAAAAACTATTAGAAAAACTGCGATTGATCAAAAAGTTAAAACCGAAGGCTTATAGTCCATAAAATTACCTAACTTTTGATTAAAAAAAAATCATTTTTAGCAGTAATTTGCAAAAGCTATGAGAAAAAGTAAAACCAATCTCGATGTTTATGGCACATTTTTAAGGGCTTCAAAAGACCTTTCGAATGCAACGAAGAGAATGGGAATTGATCAAGTTTTACGAAAATGCGAGCAATTTTTAGATTTTTCATGTTTTTTGGACCTTAAATTTCATTGCTCGTTTTACCCCACTTCCTTTTGTCGTAGAGGGCTCATATTTGGCATGAATTCATCTCATGTATAGACAAACAAACGCTGAAAGTTTCATCCAAATCGAAGCACCTCGATACGACCTGTTACACAATGTTGAAAAACTTGGTCTTTTTCAACAAAAACAAAGTGAGATTCTGATATCTCTTGATAATACACGCAAATCCCTTTTATTTATACAACTTTTTTTAATGACACGCTCTTGAAAGTAACCATCAAATGTTACTAAAATCCGTGATTTTAATATGATCAGAATATGAATTAAGAGTGAAAATGACCTCTCTGGGTTAGAGCATCCTAGATCCTACTTTCCGTCCCGGAATTCCCCGTAATTTTTTTCCCGTTTCGCGAAAAACATTCACTTAATGTTTGAGAAGAAATTTTTAAATTCCCGAAATCAAGCAGTAGTATACATTTTTTTTAAATTTTTGGCAACAATGCATAGTGGGATGAAATCGGGGCCAAACATTGAATATTACGCCCATTTAAAATGCTAGTCTTGATTTAAAAAATTCAAAATATTTTTTTCGAAAAGATCGGAAAATTTCACGGATGTTTCATGTTTTTACATTGAAAATCGGAATTAGTTGCTGAGGTATCGACATTAGAAAATTGTGAGTTGTTTTGGTGAGATTTAGAAAACTTCAATTTTCGTGTTTCTTTTTCTTAAAGCGGCTCTATCTCAGCAACCCGAGATCCAATCTTCAATTTCTTTTAGACAATTTTATAGCAAATTTTCTGAACTTTTAAAAAAATATATTTTTAGAAATGGTTACTCATGGTCACTATTTTTAAAAATTGAAAACTGCAAATATTTCGCTAAAATCAAACTTTCGGTGGCTATATCTTGAAAACGGAGCCCTTTATCAAAAAATCTGGAAAGTACTTTCCGATTGCAAATTCAATTTTTCATTAAAAATAATGTCAAATTTGTTTTTTGCATAAAATTTCGATTTTTTCCAAAAATCACTATTTTTTCAAAAATTCATAACTCGGCAGCAGATTTTTGACCATGTTTCTCTATGGCTCAAAAGTTGCGGATTGTTGTTTTCTAAAACATATCAAAAAATTTCGAAAATCAAAAAAAAAAATACGTGTTTTGAGACATTGAGTTTTAGTAAAAAAAAGTTGATTAAAAAATCTGCAATTTTTTTCCGTGCACCTAATTTTTTTTCAAAAGTCCTCAAAAATACCTACAACTTTGCCGAAGACACCAAATTGATCAGAAAATTCACTCAAAAGTTACAGCTGTTTAAATATTTACATACCATTTTTGTATGGACAGCAGCCAAAATTGTATGGAGACTTGTATGGATGAACCAATGACAAAAAATAGCTTATTTGGTCATAGGGAAGGCCCCCACAAAGTTTGAGTCAAATAAAAAAAATACAAATAAAATCCATTTCCGGTTTTGGTAGAGAATTGCTTAACGTCAACATCTCGGAACGCGGTTGGTTTCCCAGCTGGTTTCAAAACCAATTGACTAATTTAGGATTTTTTTGAAATCATTAAAAAAAATATTTTGACAACGCCTCTTATGCATTGGTTTTGAAAAATCATGAAGTTTGACTAGCAGCTTGCCCTTTATACTAGACCAGCGATTCTCAACGGGGGTACCGGGCCTACTTGATTTACATGGTAGGGGGTACCAGCCTAGAAGAAGGTTGAGAAACGCTGTACTAGACCATAGTGGCCAATTCTTTCCCTAGGGCACCTTTAACCGGTCAACCGGTACGCCAGAATTGATTGTTTTCTAGATTGTTTTAGTAATTTGACACTAGTATTAGGCTACTCTGTTGAAATCATGACTAGGGTTAGTGAATTTTCACGATTTCGCGGACAGCGTGAAATTCGTGAAATTTGAAGATTTCCGTGAAATCCCGTGAAATTTAGAAATTTTCTCAAATCAATTCATAACAAACATAAACATAATAAAAAAAATTATTCTATAAAGTCTTTTTTGAGTAAATTTTATTAGTTTTCAATTCAAAAGCATGATACAAAATTTTTAAGAATACATAAACATAAAATGGTTAAAACATTTACTGAGAAGTGAATGCTGCAAGTACATAAATGATGTTAACAAAAATCAGTCAGTGTAAAAAAAAAAAACACATTCTCGGAATCTTTAAGTTCTCACAAAGATGATATCATCAATATTTTGATTGCAGTTGTTCTCATAACAAAAATATAAAAAATAAGAATTTAGAATAAAAATTTGAATTCCATTAGCATAGAAATAAATATGGAGAATATAAATTTCGTTTCCGGTTTATTTTTCACGATATTTAATTATTTGGGTGGATTGTTCCCGTGGAAGGTAACAAAAAATACCACTTTTTTATGTTTTCTGATTTTGAATAAAAAATTTAATGATTTCGTTACAAGGTTTGTTAAGTCTTGCTTCGAAAGAAATTCAATAAAATGTAAAAAGATAAAGTAGAAGCACATCACTGAAAACTTTTAAGCTTTTTTAGTCGAATATTCAAAAATCAGTTCAAAAAATAAAAATACGCATACCCATCCATAAACCACCTGGAAACTTTTTTGAAAAAGTTTTTTTTTGCGTCACGTTGAAATTTAGAAATAATTATTTTTATTTTATTGAAAAATAATATATAATGGAGCATGAAATGTAGTTTTTGTAGTTTTAACATAAGATTTTGAGAGTTATTTTGAAATTTTTCACGTTCCGCGAAATTTCCGTGAAAATTTGGTGTTTTGAAATTTAGGTCCCCGTGAAATTTGCATTTTTTGAGCGTGAAAAATCACTAAGCCTAATCATGACGTTTGAAATGTAACATGCCAAAATTACTGGACCTGCCACGAAAAAAAATCAATTCTTGAAATCGTGAATTTAAGAACCACGAAGGAATGTATTCACGTTTAAAGTGCAAATGAATAAATTCCTACGTGGTGCTCAAATTCATGCACACAATTCGCAATTAAGGGGATCGATTTTTTTCTGTGTCCAGGTCAATTTTCCCCCGGGTGGGCGAGAGAATTATACCCTCGAGGTTCATTTGCAAAAAAAAAGTTCATCCGTCGAAAAAAAAAACCAAAAGTGTCCTTTGACAGCCTAGCCCAATGCACAGTGTTCGGAATGGCAAAATTAAGTGGAATAAATTGATAACTCCTTTATTTGACGTCCTAGCCAAATGGTGTCTTCGGAAGAGTTGTTGTACTTGATAAGGGCTATCGTTTGAAGTTATTGACATACAGGGTGACGACCTTCCAGGGTGTCAACCAAAAACTGACTTTGTTGGATGACGTTGTAGGGCTTTGGTGTCTTTGGCAAAATTGTAGAGGAGAAAATTTCATGGAAGTTTGTCGAAGGCGCCAAATTTGTAGCTCTTAATCTACTCGAGATATACGCCATTTTTGCAAAAATGGTCCAAAAAAGCGCATTTTTGGTGATAACTCGAAATGTTAGCATTTTAGCGGCCTGCTTTGTTCTGAAGAGTTGTTTATGACATAAAATTACACATCTTTGCCGAAGACAGCAAAATGTTTTGAGCCTTTATTGAGGAGTTATAACCATTTTTAAGTGATTTTGAGCCTTTTTTCAAGTTGTTATGTTTTCAAAATGGCGCATTTTGGCGCAAAACCGAACAATGCACCTGAAAGTACACACTTTCAACTACATTCCCTGAAAATATCTCCGTGTCTATCGGTGTCTATTTTTAGATATCTCAATTTGGATTTGACGGCTTTTTATCAATTTATTTATAATTTTTAAGCAGAATCTTATTGAAAACGTGGTAATAATCGGTAAAATGAAGGGTAAATTGATAGATTTTTATGGAAAATACTATGTCTATGAAAAATTACGACCAAAAAGGAAATACTTAATTTTAAATACGAACAATTATTTAAAATTTTAACTTACATTATTTTTGGGCTAAACATGTTTTTATTCATAATTTTAGAATGTGTGTCATAATTTTAAGCATAAACAATGTATTTTCCATAAAAATCGATCAATTTACCGATTATTACCACGTTTTCAATAAGATTCCACATAAAAATGATAAATAAATTGATTAAAAACAGACAAATTTAAATTGAGATATCTAAAAATAGACATCGATAGACACGGAGATATTTTCAGTAAATTTAATTGAAAGTGTGTACTTTCAGGTGCATTGTTCGGTTTTGCGCCAAAATGCGCCATTTTGAAAACATAGCAACTTGAAAATAGGCTCAAAATCACTTAAAAATGGTTATAACTCCTCAATAAAGGCTCAAAACATTTTGCTGTCTTCAGCAAAGATGTGTAATTTTATGTCATAAACAACTCTTCAGAACAAAGTAGGCCGCTAAAATGCTAACATTTTGAGTTATCACTAGGGCTAGTGATTTTTCACGGCGAAAAAATTGAAATTACGCGGCATGCCAATTTCAAAACATTGGAATTTCACGGCAATTTCACGGTACATGATACTGCCAACCTAATTTTACTGAGATTTTTGAAATTTAATTTTAAAACGAAGTACGTCCTTTAATATCTTCAAAATCACAACTTATCGATGAATTCATCAAAAGTAGAATTAGTGAAATAAGAGATAGTAAATATCTCAAATGCTTTTCAGGAATAGGGAATATGAGTATTTTGCCAAAATTTCATTTAATACAGTTTAGTTTAATAATTGTCATTGATAAGTCTAGAAAGTTAGAAAATGTAGCAAAGCGCTTTAATAGCTAACAACATAAACAACTTTATTATTAAACAGAATTGTTTTCAGACTTTCCTTGCATTTTGATCATTTTTATTTAAATAAATTTTACAGAGATTCGAAAATAAATTGCTCAACTGCCTGCGTCTTTTTTCTTTGCTGTTTTTAATATCGTTCTTTCACATTCTTTGTGAAATGTTAAAAAAGAAAAAAGTGTTCATAATTTGAACATCAAATTGTGTTATCTAAGGCATGTTACAACCAAAGCTTATTTAGTTGAAGCTTTTCCTAAAACCTTGTAATAAATAATATTTTTAAAAATGAGTTTCAAAAATGCTTGTTAAAAATCTTATGGATTGCCTGAATAAAAAACTCAATGTTCAAATATATCTAGGGACAAATGGTTCATTAATTAATAGGAATTTTGTGGCATTCGCGGTATTCACGAAATTTCACGGTCAAGGGCAAATTTCACGGATTACGCGGCTTCCGCGAAATCGCGAAAAATCACTAGCCCTAGTTATCACCAAAAATGCGCTTTTTTGGACCATTTTTGCAAAAATGGCGTATATCTGGAGTAGATTAAGAGCTACAAATTTGGCGCCTTCGACAAACTTTCAAGAAATTTTCTCCTCTACAACTTTGCCGAAGACACCAAAGCCCTATAACGTCATCCAACAAAGTTAGTTTTTGGTTGACACCCTGGGAAGTCGTCACCCTGTATGTCACTAACTTCAAAAGATAGCCCTTATCAAATACAACAACTCTTCCAAAGACACCATTTGGCTAGGACGTAAAATAAAGGAGTTATCAATTTATTCCACTTAATTTTGTCATTCCGAACACTGTGCAATGACTTAACTCCCTCGGACACCACAGCTTGGTAATCGAGGAGTGTTCAATAGTCGATGTATGACACTTGTTGGCGATTTTTTGTTTCAATTTACGAATGAACGCATTTGTTATGACAGTGTGAGTTGGTAGCATTATTCATTCGATTTTGGCACTGAGTCCTCAAAAATTTTTGGGGAAACGATTCTCTTGACTATGAATTTTGGGTGTATCTTATCTTGAGGGATCTTTATACGTCATATCTGGTCAAGAGCGACATTTTTCATTTATTTGGACACAGGGGGATTTTTAAAATTGGTGGAAAAAAAGTTCCGGTGAAAATCCGACCATATCTCGGTTCCACGTGGTCCACCCACGATGAAACCCCCTACAGTCGATTCCTTGGACTTTTTAACATAAGAAAAGTCTTGGCAGGCCTTGGAAAATCGCATTGTCCTATAACTCACAGTCGAAACTTACTTTGACCTGTCTCTTCATGTGTAATTTTTGCACGAATTCCAGCTTTATGCTTCTAATCCAAAACTGCGAATTGTGGATTAAACTTGGCACTAAAAAACACAGCAGCAGAGATTACCAAACATCACGAGTGGTCAAAAAGCAAACAAGTACATGGTGATTTGAGCATGACTAATAAAGTCTAAAACACAAAAAAAAACAAATCATCAAAAAGCTCTCGTTTCAAGCGGTCCAACGCCATGCTATTGCCAAATCCATGAAATTCATCGCCAAATATTGCTATTCGTTGATCCCCCGGTCGTGGTGCAAGCTGTCATGCATGCACTCACCAGGTTTTTCGGGCACGGAACGGAAGCTCGCCCTCCCCCGCCCGTGCTAATCTAATCGGCTCACGTGAACATCGGGCAAACAGGGAACGACGACGGCAAACATAACCTAGCCAAAAGTATAGTAGGGATGGGTTGGGAGTGGTGCTGGTGGTTCTATTTGAGTGGATCTTCCTCCCCTTTCCACCCACACAGAGTTGGTCAGCGACATCTGGATTAACGGAGCGTGGGAAAATTTAGAGCTTTTCACATGAACCGTGGATTTGGAGCGCAATGAAAAATGCAAAATCGTGTTTAATTGCTTTCGAAAGAGTCATTTGCGCTCTATTTTGCATATTTGAAAAAATATCGAAATATTTTAGCTGATACAAAAACCCGTCGCGAAAACTGTGATTGCAGCTACATGGACTCCAATCATCGAGCCTAATTTGATTGCGCTGTATGAATTTCCAAATTAAGCCAAACTGTGGACTTAGCAAATCAATGACAGCTGGTGAAATTACGGTTGAATAATTTCATAGTGGGATTTGCTCACCAACTAACAACTTTCATATTGACAAGAAGTCTGGAAGCCAGAAAAAGCTAATCATAACGAGATTGTAACCGAAATTGGTCAGTGCAGTTGTGGAAGAAAAATCCAGAAGCCGCGAAAATTGCTCAAGATGACATCACACCTCGTGGACGACCACCAAAGCCAGCCCGAGAACAGAGAAATTAAATTAAATCCCGTAAAATAAACTTCCTCAATTGAATTGCCAGCCATGGCAAGTTCCAATTTGTGTAATGAAATTAGTTTTTTTTTTCGTTTGCTGTTCAGTTTTACCCGTTTTGTTTGCCGATCGGTTTGCTCTGGAGCTTCAAAGACAGGGCCGTAGCCAGGATTTTTGTTCGGGGGGGGGGGCTTGGGTGCAAAAATTCAAAGAGTATAGAAACCAGCAAATTATTTATACCATCACTTGGTTTATTGTATAATTATTAAGATGAATTGTAAAATTGAAAAAAAAAGTGTGCAAAAATGTTTTAAAAGATTTTCTTCTTTAGTTTTCAATGTCTTTATTGAAGAAACTCCTTCGTCAAGAGTTTTTCTTTGTTCATACAGCTAGTTTGTATTAAAGGAGTAGAGAAGAAAGTGTTTTTTTACATTTTCTTGAATTTTTTAATTGTAATTGAATTTCGTGAAATATTGTCGCTTAATTTAAAATTTACGTAACTTGAATAAAAATTTTGAAATAAAAAAAAAATCCTGAAAAATATCGATTTATCAAACCATAAGTATTATATTTTTGTACTTTATACTGAGAGAAAAACCCACGAACAAACTGGTAAATTTTAACTATCAAATTTTAAACCGTCTGGATTTATGTTATAGGCTGTGTGATCACTATCATAGTGATTACTTACTGTGCATTTATTTTTTTTTGCCGATAAAAAAATAAATTATTTCTATGAATTCATAGACTTTAAAATATGTTGACTCTGGATATCTCTGGATAAGAAAGTCTTTAAGCATTTTTTGATACTCGTTGGTTGAAATTTAACGGTTTATTCGATCGGATAATTTTTTTTTGTAATTTCAAAGATAAGCAACACTGAAACGATACATTGAAATTTTATTTAAAAATTACCTTTTATTAAGATCTGTTTTTTTTTTCATTTTTTTCAATTTCAAATTCTGAAACAATTTGCAATATAAAGTCTCGTAAATATTTTTACCGAAAAGCTCGTCCGATTTCCCTTAAGATTTTTTTTGACTTCTTTTCAAAATAATTCATTTTTTTATGATTTAAGCTAATTTACTATCCAGGTTACTATACTACACTGAAAAAATATTATGTTTTCAGTTATGAGCAATGTAATTAGCTTATATCTGTAAGCCCATACATCCAATTTAAATGTGGTCGAAGACAAACTTATGGGAAATTGGACGAGCTTTTCGGTAAAAATATTTACGAGACTGAAAAATCAAGTCTGTCATATAGAAATTGCAAAAAACCATCATAAAACCTATTTTTTCAACATTTTTATTTTTAAAACCGCTGTAACTTCACAAGGATTGGACTTAGGACAGTAATCAATATGGAGACTTTTATGTAAAATTGTCTGGAGAATCGATTCCCACTATTCCCATTTTTGTATTTTTTTAGGTGAGTTGCTCCATCCTGCATTTTTCTTGAGTCTTTTTGTTACATTTTAGGCTATCTTCACAAAAATTTTGAACGAAAAAAAATCGTGGGCTCCCCCTCAAATTTGACTTTTAAACTTAAAAATCGAAAAATCTCGTTAAAGGAGATTGTTTTTTTCTTTCAGTGTATTTTTTTCGGAAAGCCCGTCAAATTTCCTACAAGTTTGTCTCTGACCACTTTTTGATACGATGCAACGGCTTCGAGATACAGAAATTTTTAAATTCCGAATTACAAAAATATTTAAAACACTTACGCCCTTCTCAAATGTCATTATCGAGTTGAACTGGCTCCATATACACAAAAATGGCTTATATAAGCGTAGGATAACATGTCTACAAAGTTTCATTGAAATCGGAGAGGGTCGGGTACAACCGATTCCCCATTTGGCATGGAATTGCTCAACAGCAACTTCAAGCAAAATTTGTATTGTTCTTATCGTGTAAGGACTAAGAACTATTGGAGATTGGTCTATTAGTTCCTGAGACACATCTTTTTGAAATAAAAAATAAACTTGCACGATAAAAATTATAAATGCGAACACGATTAACAAATTAAAATTTTCAATTTACTTTTTTTTTATTTTGAAATAACTGTCAAAACTGAATTAATTTTTAAAATAAGTGTTGACAACCAATATGATTTTAAAAGATAAAGGAGGAAAATAATGTAAAAGTAAATTGGTTGAGCTGGTTATAGAAAAGACTCTCTGTATCTTTCTAAACAAAAAAAAACACAAATGAAATCTTTTTTTGGATTTCTGGGATTTAACTAATAAAAATTTTGTTGAATAATATAGAATTGTAACCATTTATTAGAATCGATGTTTATTCAAGAAATATCTTGACTTGGGAACAAAATCCTGCACATTTTATGGTTTAGAAATTTTATATTTAAGAAACCTTGCTAAATTAAAAGTAAAGAAAACTGTATGTAAGAACTCATAAATCAATTAGATTTTTCCTGTAAATCTAATCTCAGTCTGCACTAGAATTCAAACATAAAAATATTTGAATCATCAAAAAATTAAGATTAAAAAAACATAATTTGTTGAAATGTTTGGATATTTTTTATTGAATATCTTTATTTTGAAATGATTCAAATTTATTTTTTTAAAAATTCAGGATTTTTTAGCATTAATTATGTTATTATTTTTGTAATTTTTTTTTTATTTTGCAATTTCTGATTTTTTTAAAATTATCATGTGTAATTGTTATCTTAAATTTTTGATGTTTTAAAAGTAAAGAAAACTTTATGTAATAATTCTTAAACCAAGTAGATTATTCCTGTAAATCTAATCTTAGTCTGAATTTTGCTACAAGAACCATTCAAATGAAAATTAAAAAAAAAGTCCTGTATACGGAGACTCTTAAAACTCCATACAAAAAATGCTCAAGAAACAGTCAAGAAAAGATTTACGGAAAGATTTTGCTTTAGCGGTACGCAGCTGAAAAGAAACAGAAACAAAAAGTGGCATTTGATATTTTTTTATGTGTTGATGAGATTTTGATTTGTTTATTTGAATGCGACTGAGAATAACGTTTAAAAAAATGTATTCGCTAAAATAATATTGAAGAATTGCCTCATGAAGCCGACTGTCAAAACGCTGAATCTTAAAATGACGAATATGTTAAGAATGGATTTTGGTTTTTGCTCAGAATTAAGTTTAAAATAAGAGAAAAGTCATTACAATAATCAATGGTACAATAATAGTATTTTTTTTAAATTTTGATATTTTTTTAATATTGATTATTTTATTTATTTTTTAGTTTTTGATTTATTTTATTGAATTTCTGTTTTTTTTAAATTATTATGTGTAATTGTTACAATCCCGTCCGTGTGGATCAATTGGACCGCGCACAGGACTCACAATCCAGGGTTCGCCGGTTCGAATCCCGCGGCGGGCGCTCTAAAATTATTTGTGTAAATACGAGTATTCGGTGCCGTCGCTCCGTGCTATACTTTCATACACTTAGGAGCCCAGGGTGGTGAAATCTAAAATTAAGAAATTTAAAAGCAGTAAAATTTTTAAATTCTCAATGGAATACCCGATTCGAGTGGTAGTTTGACAGTTCGCTCCATTAGAAATACATTGCTTACTACCAATCGCGTCGGGTACTCCATTAGACCGTTGCAAATATTATTCTAAACTTTATTTTACTAAACTCTGACCAAAGTCGACAGGGTAGAGCAAACAATGAAAAATATAAAAAAAATAAATTACAAGCCATTGGTTTATCATTTTAAAAGTGTTTCAAAACCTCACTTTAAATCAGTACAGTTGTTTTGCTTCATTAGTTTTTAAAATATCTAGTTACTGGCAAAAAGCTTTTTTCGTGAAAAAAAAAATGCCGCGGTTCAACGAAATGTTACAATAATTTCAAATATTTTTAAACGAGCCCAAACATGTCGTACATGATTATCAACGCAGGAAAAAACATTTCAAATTTGTTGTCGCTGCTCCTAAAAGGACTTAATCGAAATAAGTTATGAATAAAAAAAATAACTGTTTTCAGTTGATTAGACTTCCATTTCTATTGAAGCTGTGAAGCTATTTTCAAAAAAAATATTATATTTGCTCTCTGCTGTTTGGCCAATTTTAAAAGGGTGGTAACATAAACTTTGGAAAATATTTACAATGAAATACAATTTAAAAAAAAATAATAAAGATATCTCACAATCTTCAAAATGGAAATTCTAATCCATAAAATCCAAAAATATGAAATGAAAAAGTTCCATAAAATCCAAAAATTTGTAACGAAAAAGTTTAAAAATTAATTATTTATCAGAAATTTAAAAATTTGAAAATGATGTTTAATTAATTTAATTTCTGAGTTTTTGAATCCAACACGCAGAAAAATAAGGCATATTTGAATCAACAAAACGTTTTGTTGATTTGAAAATCTTTATTTTTGTTGAATCAACGCTAAACGTCAAAGCAGCTTTTTCGAAACAACAAAAGACTTTTGTGGAATTGAAAAAATCAAGGTTTGTTTCAACGCAAAATCGTCGTTGATTATATTCAACAAAAAAATTGTTGATTCAAACCTCGTACAGGCTGATTCTACAAAACATTTTTCTGCGTGAAGCTATAATTTTCTTCTTTTTTTTTACATTTTGAACATTTTTATCATTTTATTTCTTGCTTCAAAAATCGCAAGCTCATGCAAAAAGCGAAAATTAGTTGATAATAAGGATTCACTTAGTTGAACTTTCGATTTTTGATATATTAAATAAAAAATGGAGAGTGGCTACGGTGGAAACAAATAAATGTGACCAAGCATTTTGGACGAGTGGATTCGGGAAAAAGGATTAAGAAAAAGTAATAAAAAATACACACAGATATTTTTCAAGCCTTTTTCTCTAAGGTCTCAGATATGTTACTAACCATATTTTAAAAACCAAAACGATAAAATTAGAAGTGTATTTCTGATAATAGTCGAAATTCACTCAAATGTTCTTCATTCTAAATGATTTCGATTTTGAAAACAAAATCTGAATATTTTGTAGAAATTATGGCATTTTTTGAAAAATGTAGAAAAAATCATTTGTTAAGAGTATGAAGGTCCTCAAAAAGATAAGGGGTTTTAATGCAAATAAAGTAGGGTTATTAATTTTGCAGTCCAAATTCGACTAGCCGATTATCCAAAAGTTCGAAGGACTTCGGATAATCGAATCATGAACAAATGAAATCGTTTTTTTATTTGCTTGCTTTTAACATCCAATTCGGCTTCTGCAACCACATTTGAGTTAAATTTGAACAATATTTCTTGGCAACCATTTTGGCCGCCACTTTGAATCTAAAAATTCTAAATTATTTTATGGTTCTTCAGGAGTCATACTTAAGTTTGACAATCAAAAATAAGACAACGAGATTTAAGGATTTTTGCTCAAAAGTTATTAGCTTCCGAAAATGACCATTTTTGCGCAACATAACAAGTGCATTGCCAGGCAAGCTAGCACAGACATGAGTTTAAAAATTAATTATTTCTATGTAGCCCCGGATATTGCTATTTTCGAAGGCTAATAACTTTTTATCAAAAAACCCAAAAAATAAGGTGTCTTCGGGAAAGTTTTTCCAATTTTAAAGAAGATATAAGTTATGAAATTTGGTAAGAACTGGGTAGTTTTTGCGCCTTCCACAGGTCAAAAACTGAAACAGTTGCTTTTCTCCATACATTGGTTAGAAAAAGCTCAAATTTGGAACTTAGGCTAGTGATGGGTCAATCTTTGATTTTAGGGGGTAGCCTCAAGTAAGCCCAGATTTGGACCACCCTAACCAATGTAATGCTAAAACTACGAGATAAATGAAACGTTACTGAATGGAACTATGTTCAAATCTGCAGCTCAATTTTTAAATATTGGATCCATAATCTACGAAAACTGAGCTCGGCAATGGACAGGCAAATTACTTAGTTTGATCAATCTATTCTTGATTCACTATCTTACAAATTATTTCTGTGGAGAGAACACACAATCATTGTATTAGAATTATTTTTAAGGTAGTACACACAATCATTGTTTTGAGATTTTTTTAAGGTAGTACAATTTTAAAAAATTGGGAAAAATTTCGGGGGGGCTGCAGCCCTGTAGCCCCCCCCCCTGGCTACGGGCCTGTTCAAAGAGGTGGAATAGAATTCAGAGGAAGTTTAGTTTGTTCATTTTTTGCAAGGGGCTTTTCATTCGAAGCCATTCATAACAAAGTTTTATTCATGAGCAAAGTTTGGAGAAACATTCGTGCAACTTCTCGCAAACTTCGAGGATTACTTCATACAATGTAACATCGAATATACCAATTACAAAATGTGCATTTAGTGTTTCTTTGATAATACAGTCCAGACTCGATTATCCAAAAAACTTGCAACTTGAAAACAAATTTTCGTTGCATTTCGTTCCCATATGTTGGGTCCAAAATGACCTCAAAAATGCTCTAGAGTGATTTGGAAAATTTGAATGCATGATAGCAGCGACAAAATACTCCAAGATTTTTTAAATGATAAGATAAGGAATCTGTTGTCAACATTTCTTCATTCAAAACATTGTTGGATATTCGTGGTAGCTCAAGATTTCCAACATCAAATCAAAGCGCACAAGACGCACAAGTTCCAATCAGTTGTCTTATTACCGATGTGGGAAATTGTGGATCTCGCCTGGCAGCAGGTTCTTAAAACACGCACACAAACTCATCACACCCGATTCCCAGCCTCCAAGGAAACGGCCTTCGCCATTAAATCGTAATGCAGCTTTCGGGTCCACGCCTGGTTCCAGCAAGGCTTCCAAACGATTCTCTTAAGACTCGACGACGTCGACGAAGACGAGAAAGGTTCAATTTGTCCTTTTCGGGGTTTTCGGAAATTGATGATTCGATTAAAATTGACAAGAACCAATCGAAAGCTCTTGGGAAACGGAGAAAAGCTCCGAACATGGTGCTAGCTGGAAAAAAGGCTTGTGGGTTGGCCATCAAGCAAAGTTTTGGGCAGAGAGAGGAGGGTGTGGGCTCTTAAGGGAGTACACACTGCCTGCCTGGTTCGGCTTGGAAGTGAAAGCACTTTTGCGTGTGTTGCCATGCCATAACTGAGGTTCTTGCTTGTTCTGTGGCCCGGGCGAATATGACAATGGTTTGGAAAGAAACGAAACATTTTGGTCCCTCTGCGGAACAACCTAGCAACTTGGCACACCAGCTGTATTGGAACGGATGGTACTGTTGCAAGGTAGAGGAACGATTCTTGGAAAAAGCATCGAAGGATTGTGGTTTCGAAGGTTTGCAAATTGGCTTTCATTCCTGGAAATGTTTCCATTATTGGGATCGAAATGATTGACTTTTGAAATGATAGGTTCCCAAAAGGTTGCTAAACTCCAAATGATGAACATTTCCCAAATCCTAGAAAAAAAAATCTCAAGTTCAAAATGCAATGAAATTTGCAATTCTACAATTCTAAATGTTGATTTACTTACTCTACTCAAATTTACTATGTCAAAAAACTTTCATGCTCAAATTATCCATAAATTAACTGAAAACATACAAGATTGAATTGTTAAAAAAAAAACAAAAATACAAAAGAGCAATTCTCCCAGATTTCGGTCAATCGATTTTTTTTGTATTTTTTAATCCGACTGAAACTTTTTTGATGCCTTCGGTATGCCCAAAGAAGCCATTTTGCATCATAAGTTTGTCCATATAATTTTCCATACAAATTTGGCAGCTGGCCATACAAAAATGATGTATGAAAATTCAAAAATCTGTATCTTTTGAAGGAATTTTTTGATCGATTTGGTGTCTTCGGCAAAGTTGTAGGTATGGGTATGGACTACACTGAAAAAAAAATGATACACGGTAAAAAAAAATTGGTGATTTTTTATTTAACTTTTTGTCACTAAAACTTGATTTGCAAAAAAACACTATTTTTAATTTTTTATATTTTTTGATAAGTTTTAGAGGACATTAAATGCCAACTTTTCAGAAATTTCCAGGTTGTGCAAAAAAACTTTGAGTGAGTGATGAATTTTTGAATCAATACTGATTTTTTCAAAAAATCGAAATTTTGGTCGCAAAAATTTTTCAACTTCATTTTTCGATGTAAAATCAAATTTTCAATCAAAAAGCACTTTAATGAAATTTTGATAAAGTGCACCGTTTTCAAGTTAGATCCATTTTTAGGTGACATTTTTGAAAAAAGTCGCAGTGTTTCATTTTTTAAAATTAGTGCACATGTTTGCCCACTTTTGAAAAAAATATTTTTGAAAAGCTGAGAAAATTCTCTATATTTTGCATTTTTGAACTTTGTTGATACGACCTTTAGTTGCTGAGATATTGCCATGCAAAGGTTTAAAAACAGGAAAATTGATGTTTTCTAAGTCCCACCCAAACAACACACCATTTTCTAATGTCGATATCTCAGCAACTAATGGTCCGATTTTCAATGTTAAAATATGAAACATTCGTGAAATTTTCCGATCTTTTCGAAAAAAATATTTGAATTACCTAGACTAACATTTCAAAAGGGCCAAACATTCAATATAACGCCCTTTTAAAATGTTAGTATTGGTTTAAAAATTTTGAAAATATTCTTTTCGGGGGACTTAGAAAACTTTTAAACATTAGCATGGCAATATCTCAGCAACTAAGGGTCGTATCAACAAAATTCTGTTTTCTCAGCTTTTCAAAAATATTTTTTTCAAAAGTGGACAAACATGTGCACTAATTTAAAAACACGAAAAACTGCGACTTTTTTCAAAAAAGTCACAATTTTTTTTTGAAAAAATCAGTATTGATTCAAAAATTCATAACTCGCTCAAAGATTTTTTGCACAACCTGGAAATTTCTGAAAAGTTGGCATTTGATGTCCTCTAAACATCTCAAAAAAAAAAAGTGTTTTTTTGCAAATCAAGTTTTAGTGACAAAAAGTTAAATAAAAATACACCAAAATTTTTTTTACCGTGTATCATTTTTTTTTCCAGTGTAGTCCATATTCATACCTACAACTTTGCCGAAGACACCAAATCGATCAAAAAATTTCTTCAAAAGATACAGATTTTTGAATTTTCATTCATCATTTTTGTATGGCCAGCTGCCAAATTTGTATGGAAAATTATATGGACAAACTAATGATGCAAAATGGCTTCTTTGGGCATACCGAAGGCACCAAAAAAGTTTCAGTCGGATTAAAAAATACAAAAATTAAAATTTAAGAAAAAGACCGATTTCGTAGAGAATTGCTCAAAAATAAAAAATATAAAAAAAACAAAAAAAAAACACAATAAGACAATAAGACAATAAGACAATAAGGCAATAAGACAATAAGACAATAAGACAATAAGACAATAAGACAATAAGACAATAAGACAATAAGACAATAAGACAATAAGACAATAAGACAATTCAACATTTAGACAATGAGCAAATGGGACATTTAAGTAACGAAAAAGATTGATATTTGAAAAATCAGTCAGGCTTCTTTTTTCACACTAACCCTTCACATTTCAGCCACTAATCGAATGGTGTTTCTCACCACAACACAACCGGCCGAGTGATCGAGAACGAGATGATTTTCAATCGAATTTCATGCGACACAGAAGATTGTCTCCGAAGAATATCTCGGAACCATTTCAAACAACCCAACCTTTTGGAGCCGGGTCCGAGATTTGATACACTTGCTAGGGACAACCAATTCGAACGAGGATGCTGCTGCCTCTGATGATGATGATAAGGATTTCGAGTTTGAGAGTTTGGACGTTTGTCGTTCGTCCATCATGACACTGTTGACGTTTGAGTGGTTCTTCTTCTTGTTCCTTAGGCCTTGTGGTCGCAATATGACATGTGGCATATTCCTGCAAGTCACAGCACTGTCAGAGGTGATCGCTCAAATCCGACAAATTATTCGAAGGAGATAATCTTGTTTTGTCAATGTGTCTGTGTGGGTGTGTGTTCTGTCTAAATGCCCATGAGGAGAGCATCTCGTTCAATATTGATTCGCTTCGATGATGAAGCAATTATGTCCTGTGTCACTCGGGGTGAGTCGAGTGTCTGTGTGTGAGGCAGCAATGTGGCAGCATGTGTGCACTTGAGGGACCCGACCCCTGTCGTCCGGCCCATCCAGCCTGAGATACATATCTTTTCGCATCACGAAACGCATCATGCTGTTTGGGACTGGCAGCTCCGAGGGGGGTGATCTCTCGAAATGGTTTGGGGTTCGGTTGTAAGGGAAATTGAAGTCGTTTGATCCCAGCGAGACAATGGACTTTTGCTGTGATTGGAAATTTCTTCAGTTTTTGTTGCACTTGTATAGAATTTTTTCGTGGAATTCACTGCAAGTTGTTCAAATAGTTTTGATCGAAAAGGTATATTTTCGATAAATATGTTCATACATTTCCAGGATCCCCTAGAAAACGCAACATACCATCATCCCGAGCCCATCTTAAGGGGACAATCCGGACAGGACCTTTTGGCCTCCTCCGCCTCCGGTTCGCTGTCTTGAAGGAACACATTCGAACATTTTCCAAGAAAGTGGCTGAAGAAGAGCTTCTGCTTGAAGGCGATTCAATTATAATCCCCTCCCTCAACTCATGAACATTGTCAATTCTGGCAGCAGTGGCGTGCAAGCAATTAGCAAATTGAGCACTAAATCCATAATCACCGTTTAATGTGTGTGTGTACACAGATAGCACAGAGAGATCATCATAAACAATCGCTGGCCCATAAATTGTGTGGGCACAAAGACCACTCTCGAGATGTTGATTAATTTTTCACAAATGAGCTAATAATTGGGCTGCAATGAGATAGTGTGGTTGGGGGCGGGGCGTCTATTGTGTTTGGGCTGCTCCCCGGCTAATGACCCAATCAATTTGACCAATTATGGCCGAGATTTGAACTGCGGTTGATTATAATTCGATTCGGCATTCCGACACTCCCAAGACACTTTGGCTAATGCTTGTGGTTTCTTGTGGGTTTCAGTTTGAACTGGTTTCAAAAGTTTCTTTTTAATTATTAAGAAAGATCATTGGAAGAAATAATTCCATCAAAACCATTGCTATCATTTCTGTGTAATGAGCTAAGAAATCATGCAAAAAAATGGAAATGAACTGCCCGAGCAGGGGTAAATAACACGGGAATACCAAATTTTGGTATTACTTGGGCAAATAACAGCGACTAAAATGTGCCCTTGGTTGCCCAGTAATAGATGGTAAAATACCATGAAATCATACCAAAGTCTTGTATGTGCAAGGGCACAACAATACCAAACCATGTTATTCCAAGGGTAAAATAATACCTCAAAATAAAACCATTTCAATACCAAGTTGAGGTGTTCTGGATTTTTGAACATTGCTTGAATACCAAAACTTGGTATTGCCATGGTTTTATTTTTAGGTATTCCCGCGCCCTTGGAAAATCAGATTTTGGTATTCCTGCAAATCAAAATCAAAAAAAAAAATTAAAATCAGCTTTAACATTTTTGGGTTTCAAGTCGTTTAAGCGCAAAATTAATTATCTCGTCAAAATTTATAAAAAAAATTCCCATAGTTTCAGAGGAATTTGATGAAACACTTTATTACCAAAATAATACCAAAATGTGCCATCCTGACTCAGAAAATTTTCCACAATGTCAAGTTATTTCTTTAGGGGGTATATCGAAAATGTTTAAAATCAAGTTTGAAATTTCCGGTTTTCAATGAAAGCATTCGCTTTGATATATCATTTTAGCGCAAAATCAATTATTTTGTCAAAATTGGTCAAAATTTTCCCATAGTTTCAGAGGAATTTGATAAAATACTGTAATACCACAAGAATACCAAAATTTGGTGTTCGACCATTGACAAATTCTGCAATTTTGCAATATCAAAACAATACCTTAAATTGGTATGACACCACATTTTGCTCTTGCATAATCCTTAAGACAAATTTTAAAGGGTCCAGGAATACCAAAATTTGGTATTGATACCAGAGAAAGCTATTATTACGCATTTCCCTTGTTATTTACCCATGCTCGGGTGGGACCCACTAAGGTCATTATTCTTTAGCCTTTCAATCTTCTTTGAGAATCACTGCCTCAGCTGAAACTAGGCATTTCTGAAAATGTTTAGCCAAATCGGTTAAAATTAAAGGTTGAGTGGGAAAATTTAATTCTTTTTAGAATTACGCAGGCAGGTGCAGTTTTTTCTTCTAATTACAGCCCAGACTCGAGTATCCAAAATTCGGAGTATCCGAAGTTCGATATTCTGGAGGTTTAAAAGAGACTTCGGCTAATTCTCTACCAACTCTCACGAAATCGGGAAATATTGCCCCGACCCGTCTTCGATTTGCGTGCAACTATGCCCTAAGGGGTAACTTTTGTCCCTGATCACGAATCCGAGGCCCGTTTTTTGATATCTCGCGATGGAGGAGCGGTACGACCACTTCCATTTTTGAACATGCAAAAAAGATATGATTTTCAATAATTTGCAGCCTGAAATGGTGATAAGATGGAAGTTTGGTGTCAAGGGGACTTTTATGTAAAATTAGATGCCAGATTTGATGGCGTACTCGAAGCTATGAAACTCGTTTTTCTCAACAAGAAAAACTCTAAAAAGTTTTTAAAACTTTGCCTTTTCCGTTACACAACTCTAAAAAAATGGAATATGTAATTTAAGGGATATTCAGCGCCGTACCTAGGGGTTGGCGCAGTTGGCGACCGCCAAAGCCGCCAGCCCTTGGGGGGCGCCAGAATCTATGATCATAAAAAAATCTTATCAGTTATAACATCCTAATTAGGTATTTGAAACAGAAAGGGCGCTAAAATATAAAGTAGAACTACTCAGGGGCGCCAAAATCAATTTTGTGAATATTTCTACCGAAGTGTTTTTGGAAATTTATAATTAATGCTAAATTTATTTGTTCATCAAATAAGGGGCGCTCAAGTGGCAGAAAGTTTAATAAGTTCTAGAATAGCTTTTCAAAACAAATACAACATTAAAGTTTGGACCGTTGTATAATGAAGTTTAAGTCATGCCTTCCAGACTGAAAAATTGTCCAACTATATGTTATTTTCAGGTTGATTTGGCTGTGAATTACAATCAGCCAAACTGTGAATAAATATGGTTTCTTTGAAATAGAAATTATTTTATCACTAAAACATATACTTTTCTTCTGAAATGTTGACAATTTCGAGTTTAAAAAAATGGCCTCAGCACGATTTCCTCTTTTATAAGCAACTTCGTGTTTTGAAATTGACCTACGCTTTTTCGAAATACTAAAGTTTTGAACTAGGAAAACTGCTGTAAATTTTCACCAATAAGACCAACAATATTTTTCAAGAAAAATAATGTTTTTCAGAGCAAACAAGCTGCTCTGACCATCACTTTCTTAGTTTTAGCTTAACCGGTGTTAAACAAATTTCTACACCCTCAGATTTTTCTGTGAGATTTGCAGAAATCTGCCGAAATCAGAACAACTTATCGATTAATTCAAACTTTTATTTTCTTAAAAATGAGTTTCAGTTAAAAACAAATAATATTTTATCAAGGTTTAAAAATATTTATATAGTGTACATTTTTATCTGAAATATGGAATTCAATTTCACGAATTAAAAATAAATTTAAAAAAAAGTACCGATGAAAAAAAATTAAGCAAAACATAATTAAAAAAAAACATAAAACATATTGCCAAACATCGTATGGGCGAATCAACAAAAAAGAATACAGATTTCTTATATTCTTTTTTAACAAAATATAATGCTCTTATTAGGCCGATGCAAATATTTTTCAAAGTTCAAAATGTAAGATTTGAGGAAAACAAAAATCATAACGAAAAAAAAACTTAAATTCTAAAGATTTTTTGATAAAACCCAAACATGTTGAAAACGATTCTAAACGGAGGGAATGCATTTCAAATTGATTTCAGTTGATTGCACTTGAATTTCCATTGAAATTTCGAAGTTTTTTGAAAAACAAATTTTTTGCTTCTGATTTTTCAAGCCGATTTTGAAGGGGGGGGGGGGGGGGTATTCAAAAACTTTTAAAAGTATTTGTACCAGCCTTATTATCATTTAAATAAGATTCATCATGAATTGCGCTGGATTATGAATGAACTTCATTTGATTTTGACGAAATTTGCATGTTGAAAAGTTATACTTATTTTTTTTAATTTTTAAGAAGGATTTTTTATTCATTTTTCTAACTACACTGCAATTAATTTCAATGCCAATTCATTTAGCTGAATTCTACCCTCCTATCATTATCAATTTTAAACAAAAACATGAAAAACTGTGTCTCTGAATTTAACCATATTTAGGTCTCGAATTGCAATTATAAAATCAATACTCATTGAAGCAATCACTGAAACATAACATCAATTTATCAAAATGCTTGTAAATTTGGGAGGGGCGCCAAATTGATGCTTCGCCAAGGGCGCCGTAGACCCAAGGTACGGCTCTGGGGATATTTAACGCACTTTTCGAATGTATGTATGTATGTATGTATGATCCCCATACCCGCAGGCAACTTGGTCCCGAAACACATGTGAGCGCTAGGTGAACAATTCGATCATCTTTTACTCCGTAATCTGTACACCCACGTGCATAAGTTTTTTTGCACGAGATTTAATGCTACAAATACCGGCGCATAAAACAAAATGGATTCCCTCTTCCCTCCCCAAGCGCCGGAAATTTGTAGCGGGTGTAGGGACACTTTGCATAGACGCCCTTGTCCCCATCACGTCACTGAGGGTATGGAGCGACGAGAAATTAATAAGCATGCCCCCCCAGTCGAACCTTCATTAGAGAAGCAGGCAATCCACAACTCACAGCGAACGACCAAGGAAACACCCTACCACGTATATAATAAGGTTGGCGTAGGTTGACTTTAGTGAAATGTGAGAATGTTAGAGTAGATGAAAGTATATGTTGTTATTCAAATAGGAAAGGTCTCACCAAATTAGTAATCCATGGTTTAGGACATTTTGCGTTCGTCTCAAACTTGATGGAACTTGCGATCAGATAGCTGAATTCTTGCACCACACGAACGACAGGAACCAGCTTGACCTTGGAAGTTTCCGGACGATGGCCATCACTCAGCAAACTCAATCAGGAAGACATCCAGCAGTACTTGAATGACGTTGGTTCAGTCAGGAAATTTCTGGTACACGGGGCTGGAACAACAGGAACGTTTCCTCGATGGCCACTTCGTAATTGCCACTGCTCCCACAGTTAACACTTCGCCAAAAAGGACAGCAAAGTCTCCAAATTATACAAATTTTACTCTTTTTAAACGCAATCTAGGGACCAAAAAATGACAGAGGCAAAAAACGCGTCCGGTCGCGCGCACAGTTTACTTCGATCCCCCATATTTAACGCCACGGGTCCCCCACAGACCGTTATTATGAAAAAAAAAATTTCCACCCAAACCAATGATTGGACATGGTTCCTGGGACCATTCTGCACCTCTGGGCCGAGTTTCAAAATATTTGCCGGCAGAAATTTCGAATACGGTCAGTTTTAGTGTTTCGAGTAGAAATTAAGGTGAAATCACATGTAAAATGCGTAGGAAAAGATCAAAGTTTCAATGTTTTAACTCCAAAACATTACTGGTTATGGTTTTAAATTGTATTAACATGTAGCAGAATGATATAAAAACGATTTACAGCTCTGACTTAGCCGGATTAAGCCTAAGTGAAGTGACTTAAGTATATTATTTACAAGTTTATGCCTTAATATTTAAAAAAAAACTCCTACGTCAAGTGATTTCAAGTCAAAGAAAACTAGATTGCACAAAAATAACTTAAAATGGGGTGACTTTGAGCCAAGGGGTGACATTGTACCAAATTTTACGATTTTATAATAGCCAGATAGCTTAACAACAAGCTCGATAAGCTTGAATTGCAAAGTATTATCGTTGCAAATATTGTTCTTAGATTATGTTGTCCTCTGCCATAAAAAGTTCAATTAGTACGAAACACTAAAAAAATGATAAAGCTTTAGTTTCATAAGCCTTACCGTTTGACCCCGACAAGAGCTTTAGGACACAAGTCACATTGAAAACTTACTTCGCCTGTACATACTTGACTATACCGGGTTCGGTGGTAGAATGTTAAACGTGGTTGCCTCTCACCCCGGTTTGGCTGGTAATGTTGTAGAGCGAACAATTTGATTTAATTTGATATTTAACTGTACTATTTTCATTTTTTCATAAGATATGCCAAGCGTGTTAACAAATTTATTGTGTTTTCACATTGGGCTGAAGTAGGATTTGTTTTGTTGTATACATTATTAGTGAACGTTCTTGATGATCAACAATATATTCTATTGAATTCTAACTATGAGTGTATCAACATTAATTAAATCAATTATAAAATGTAATTTTATGACGATAACTGAAATGTTGAAAAATAATTGGTTGGTTATTAATCCTGTGGGAAGTTGTGTCATTAAACTTTTGCTAAGTATAATTATTACACAGGACAACAAAAATAAGAGCTAAATGATAGCTGGAGTACTCTCCGGATTTCATTCGTAAGGTTGAAATTTGTAAACTATTTAAAACCAAAAAAAAAAAAACAATTTAATTATTATTGCAATGTCACAAACTGGCCACGTCACAAAATGTATTTCCTTAATGTTTTGATTGTTTTAATTGATTTCAGTAGGAATTGATTTAGAACTGAAAAATGTGAGCATCATTTTCAAATTTGGAGGATTCCAGGAGATTTTAAATTTATTTTAATTAATTTAATTTTAAATCAACAGGCTTTATTCAAACAGAATAAGCAGATTAGCGTAGCAATATCATTAAAATTGCTTTGTGGGAACATAAATAGACCAAATTAATCCGTCTTTAAATAAATAAATTAACATAAAATTCAAGCTTATCAATGCATTCTTTATGCGTTTATTGGTACAATGTCACCCCTTGGCTCAAAGTCACCCCATTTTAAGTTATTTTTGTGCAATCTAGTTTTCCTTGACTTAAAATCACTTGATGTAGGAGTTTTTTTTAGATATTAAGGCATAAACTTGTAAATAATATACTTTAGTCACTTCACTTAGGCTTAATCCTGCAAAGTCAGAGCTGTAAATCGTTTTTATATCATTCTGCTACATTTTAATACAATTTAAAACCATGACCAGTAATGTTTTGGAGTTAAAACATTAAAACTTGGATCTTTTTCTACGCATTTTACATGTGATTTCACCTTAATTTCTACTCGAAACACTAAAACTGACCGTATTCGAAATTTCTGCCGGCAAATATTTTGAAACTCGGCCCAGAGGTGCAGAATGGTCCCAGGAACCATGTCCAATCATTGGTTTGGGTGGAAATTTTTTTTACATAATAACGGTCTGTGGGGGACCCGTGAACGCACTTTTCGAATCTACATTAACCCAGAAGGAACATTTTTTCATTTAGAACAAAAATTTTCATTTTAAAATTCCTGTTTTTGAACTTTTCAGGGTTATTTTTTAGAGTGTTATAATGCTCTACAAAGTAGTAGAGCAGACAGTTACATACACGAGCGACGAACAAACAAACGTTCGTGTATTTCGCGGCCCACGTAACATTTTAGGCTTTATCAAAGCTGTCACAACCGCTATAAAACCTATCAATCCAAACTAAGTCTACCAACTCTTGCTGAGCAAAAAATCCGTATACTTTACCAATACGACACCATGGTATAACAAAAAATGTCAAGGAATTATTTAGATAAATTTGGAATTTGGGAAGAAAAAATATTTTTGTTAATCGTTTAAAAGTTTATGAAATGTCTAGTTTGCTTTTACGAATAATATCGTTGTCAGTGTTTTCACGAAAACATTTCTAGAGTTTTTATTGGAAAGGTCCTATAAATACAAGCACAACACAAGGTTTTCACAAGAGTAAGAAAGTCTATGGATCTTTTTTTGATAAATATGTTTTGTATGGAATTTGAAAATAACAATTATTGACAATCAAGTTTGAACTGAGCAAAACCCGCAAGTTATCCCTTTAAAATCAAACTGACAGTTTAATAAAAACTTCTAATTAGCAAAAGCTTTGGCCCAATCAAAAAAGCAATGAAATTTTTAAAAAGAAGTAAAAATTCCGTACAAATCCGTATTATGCGAAGAATTCCGTACAAAAATTCCGTCCAGTGTAAAATCCGCGGAGAGGATCAAAAATCCGTACGGTAAGGAAAAAATCCAGCCTCCCCAGAACTCCGATGAACCTCTGTTAAAACCCAAAAGGACCTCCGCAAAAGGTTGTCACAGCCTATTTATAAAACCTACATAGGAGTTCAAAGCTCTACAACTGAATCCTAACAACATCCTCAAAGCCTTGATAAAACCTTTGTTAAAACCTAGTCAGGAATTAAGGAAAAATGACATTTCATACGTTTCAAACGTATTATGCCAAATAGGTTTTATTTTGGCAAAAAATAAGTCTTTGTCTTGCCAAATGATAAAATGGAGATGGTTTGCAATAATAGCGATAATAAATAATAGACATTGGAGGTATTCAAAATAATTTGAAAGCTTATTCCTCGCAATTGGTGGCTCAAATTCAGCTGCGGTTGAAATTGTATTGAAATACAAGCCGACATACTTCGTTCTGTCTTTTTTTTCGTTTGTTGACGTTTTTTTGCTTTTTTTGCTTATTCAGCCTCCTGTGATCAAAATTAGATTTTACGTAACTTTCTCCATACAATTTGTCGATGCTCCGGAATCGGTTCCAGAGTGGCCAAAGTGTCAATTAGTTAGCGTATAAACCTTCCTTGGACTTATACGAACCCAACGCAACAAAGAGCACCTCGATCCGACGTTCCGTGTTGAATTGATTCGCGTTCGAACAAAACCGTCGAAATTTTATTTTTGCAATTCCGTCGTGAAACTACTTACTTTTCCTGTCATTCTTGAACGACGAAATAGCCTACTTTTCTGTACCAAAAATAAAAGAATCGAATAGCAACACTTTTCAAAATAAATGCTGAAAAGTTCTACTTTTCAGCACTGAAATGGGTGCTGAAAAGTTGAACTTTTCAGCACTTGTTTCGAAAAGTAACACTTTTCAACATTTTTTTAATTTAAACGATTTATTGACAAAATACAAGATAATTTGACTTAAAATTTCACTCAAGGGTGTTTTTCGGAATTGCAAAAAATGTTGTATGGAACTCGTAGCAAAACTTGATTTTTTCAGCACTCGTCGTATTTATCCAACTCGGTGAACCTCGTTGGATAAATGTACGACTCGTGCTGAAAAAATCCTCTTTTTGCAACTTGTTGCATAAACTACTATTATATATAGATAAATAAATAAAATAAATAGACATCACACCGCCTTTTCAGACTGAATTTACTAACTAAACGGGACAATCACAGAACACCCAGAGGAGATGGGCGGGAATCGAACCCGGGCCCCATAGCACACATGAGGGATCGGCAGCCGAAGCCGCTATCCACCGCTCCACGGGGTCCTCCTATATAGAAGATGTAGGGAAGATAGAGCCGAAAAAATCAACTCGCTTCATACAAAATCTTTATTTGTAATTATAGTTTTTAATGTTAAAAAAATATTTTATTGCAATTCTTTGCAAAAAATGTTCAAGTTATTTATAAACATCTATCGCTATATTAATTATATCAGAAATTCAGCAAAAATGAGTGTTTTCGTCAAATATAAATCAAATTTCTCAGTTCTCTATTTTTTCAACCAAGATGGCGGTCAATCACATTCAATCAGAACACGCGTTTAGCGCCATATTTATGCACTGCTAATTGGCCGCGTTTAAAGCTTTTTCAGGAGCTTGTGGTTTTAACTAAGCTTTTTGCCAGCCTAATGGCAAATGACAACTACAGTCGACTCTCTGGCTGTCGATCTTCTCAATATTAATATTGCTCCATCTATCGATGAATTCTTCAGTCCCTTCAAACTGCATACTTCGATTGTCTTTATTCCTCGATATTTTCTCTTGCTTGAAGGATCTCTTCCTCGACGATCCCTTGGATTCTGTTTGCTTTGACAAACTCTTCCGGTTGTCAATATTTTCACTATCTCATGGCTTGCATAGACATTTTTCTTTGCGAAACGAAGCTATGAAGGGTGTTTGACATTAGCTTGTTTTTGTTTGCTGGACGTTGCCATGATTCTCTCCCATAGCTGGGTATCAAGAAAAACATATTTTCAATCGAGTCTTCATTTTGCATCGTTCTGTAAACTGATGATTCTCTTCCTCGACGGTCCCTTGGATATTGACAACCAGAGAGTCGACTGTAAAACAAACTTGATTTTAAAGAAGCATGCGATAAAACCGTTTGGCATGACATTGCCATTGGGTTTTCAAGACTCTCTTAAAACTCACATTAAATCTTATTGAAAGCCATTTACCTTTTATTGTCACAAGGTTTTATATCCGAGGCATAAAACCCTGTTAGAACCTATTAATTAGCTCTTGCTTATTGGTTGCGGTGAATGCCAAAATTATGTATGTTGTGGACTGTTTGTGGACTCGCTCTTATAAAATAATTTATGAACTCGATTTATTTGTCGCATTGTTGACAATCTTATGGGAAATTGGACGAGCTTTCCGGTACAAATATTTACGAGACTGAAAAATCTAGTCTGTCATATAGAAATTGTCAAAAACCATCAAAAAACCAATTTTTCAGCATTTTTATTTTTAAACCGCTGTAACTTCACAAGGATTGGACTTTGGACAATGGTCAATATTGAGACTTTTATGTAAAATTGTCTGGAGAATCGATTCCCGTATTCGGTTTTTGAAAATTTTGACGTTAGAGCACTTTTCAAAAAAACTGTTTTAGTAAATGATTTTTGTATTTTTTTAAGGTGACTTGCTTCATCCTGCATTTTTTATGAGTCTTTTTGTAACATCTTAGGCTATCTTCACACAAATTTTGAACGAAAAAAAATTGTGGGCTCCCCCTCAAATTTAACTTTTAAACTTAAAAATCAAAAGATCTCATAGTGGCGTGTTATTTTCATTCAGTGTATTTTTTTCGGAAAGCCCGTCAAATTTCCCACAAGTTTGTCTTTGACCACTTTTTGAAACGATGCAACGGCTTCGAGATACAGAAATATTTAAATTCCGAATTACAAAAATATTTAAAACCCTCACGCCCTTCTCAAATGTCGGGTGAAACTGGCTCCATATACACAAAAATGGCTTATATAAGCGTAGGATAATATGTCTACAATGTTTCATTGAAATCGGAAAGGTTCCGATACAACCGATTCCCTATTTGGCATGGAATTGCTCATTAGCTAATTCAGTCAAACTTTTTTAGGTGATTGATGAGCTACTCAAAGTTTTTATTTGTTATTGGAAAAGTTTATTTAAACCACCTTCAACTTTCACGATAAATACAAGTGATGCAATTGTCTGCTTAAATTAATTTATTTGCACAATTGGAATGTCATCCTACTGCGGTCATATTTTGCTGGAGTAAATAAAAATCCGAAATAAAAATGGAAAATCTGGAGGCACGAATCTCCCACAAAATGAAATCCAGGTTTTCCCAATTTATTCTCCATTGATGGCCCCTTCGCTGCACACCTCAGTTTGTTTACGTGCTCTGGTCATCACCACCACCAGCAGCAGCAGCAAAAGGCACTTGTCAAAATAATTGATATTCGAACATTTTCACCACCGCGCACACACACTTGGGTTGATTTTCCATTTCCTACCTTTTTTTGTTTCCCCCATCAGCCACTCGAAATTTACGCGCTCTCATTTTACTGCCAAATAAACAAGTGCTAAAAATAGGTCAATTTACATTTTCTTTAAAACTGTGAACAACAGAGGGGAAAAGCTTCTGCGGTTTTCCTACCCTCAAAAAAAGGGAAGGATGCCTGGGGGTTGGGTTTCACCCCTGCCCGGCCATTTTGGAAAAGCTTCCCACATTTTCGGAAAATGTAAGGGGAGCATGTAAGGTTCAAAAACAAACAAACTGCTTCTTTATTTCGGCCATAATCATAAACTGCTTTATAAAGCCGGTGCTGCCGGTTTAAAATGAGACGACTTGAGGAGTGTGGGGTGGAAATGATGGTGGGGGTGGCTAAACCGAATGAGATCGAAGCGGTTAGCTTTTGAGAAATGTCCCAATAAAAGGTCGACATCGTTCGCCACGGTTGTTGACACTTTTACTTTCGCCTATGTAATCAAATTTTACGATGCCAAACATGTTGGCTTATGGTGATGCTTCGAGCGAGAGAACTAGACGCCCACGATCATTTGGCCAGGACTCATCTTTCGGGTGGATGTGCTTCAAGAAGTCTGGGTTCGGAAAAATCACAGACATACAGTATTCGCATTCGCATTCGCATTCGCATGGAGAGAAAAATCACAGACATACAGTATGTAAAAAAAGTATTTACACCCCTTGGGCACTATGCACATATTGTGATGAAACATCTAAACAATTTAATGTTGACAGAAACCTAGTACTACGTTTTGTTCAGAAACTCATGCCAAACATTTTGCTACAAAAATTTCATGAAAAGATGATTTCTATAAAAAGTTCTATAACAAATATTATTACAAAAATCAAAAAAGGTGCAAAAAAAGTTTGTACACCATTCGAAAAATTAACATAAATAAAGGTATTTTTTGACAAATCACCATGAATCCAGTCTCCCAACTTCAAAAAGGCATCCTTGACTGATTTAAAAAATAATTGGGATTGAATATAAAGTTTACTAACTACTTAGTATAAAAGTTTATATAACTCTGGAAATTCTTTATAAAACTCATCTAAACTTAATTTTGCAAACTTTCAATTCAATTAAATGTCAATATATTACCATAGAATTTCTAAATAAACATTTTGGAGTGGGTATAACACCGTTTTGGGGGTGTTTGTATCGATAGAATAGATTTTTCGTTGGAATTTAGTACCAACCCGGAATTATGTCGTCGGAAAATCCGCCGGCATCCGAACCGGTCCACGATTCACAAGTCAACCTATGTGGTAGAGTTGGGCAAAACCGCTCTTTTTTAGGAGCCGCTCATTTTCGTTCGCTCATTACAAAGAGCCGCTCTTTTGAACGGCTCTTTCGCTCTTTTCAAAATTTGGATGAATAGGTTTTTTAAGAATCGTGTGATTTTATGAGTTATTTCACATTGGACTTTAATAAATTATTTGATAAAAAAAACTGAAAAAGAAAAGATGCACTTGAAAATCATAGGTTATTTCTGCATGAATTGAACTAATACTTGAATATTTGAAGAAAATATTCTGTGAACTTTTCTACATTCTGATTTAATCGATAAATTTTTAAAAGCTAAAGTTTAATCAGACAAGAGGATTTATTTATTTTCCAAAATCTCTAAACTATTCAGTAGATTTTTGGTAATATTTTACAAATTATGTAATCTGAAATGCTCAAATTTATATTCCGGTAATACTTTAATGTACAATCAGTTGTATAATAAAAAGATTTTATATGTTGCTTAGCTTTTTTATAAGCATTGAAATATTTGAACTTGCATTTTTAATTTTCAAAAAAAATTTAATGCAACATTTTTTCTGAAATTCAATAAATTATATTTATAACAAAAATCATGCCATCTTGATCATCTTGAAACGGTTGTTTCAAAAGACCGGAGTTTAAAAAAGAACTGCGGTTCTTTTTTTGTGAGCCACGGTTCGTTCGCTCTTTTCAGTGAACCGGCTCTTTGAGCGGCTCGCTCTTTTTTTGCCCACCTCTACTATGTGGCATCGGAAAGGGCATAAAATTTCCGATCTTTTGATACCCAGACATCTAGGTTTTCTATAAAACCCACGTTTTTAAATACCTGAGCAAAAAGTTAATTTGATCCACGAGAACAAAAATTACAAAAGTCAATAAATTTTTGGCAGGTTGCTCAAACGAAACCATAACAACGTTTTTACCTAGGTATTTAAAAACGTGGGTTTTATAGAAAACCTAGATGTCTGGGTATCAAAAGATCGGAAATTTTATGCCCTTTCCGATGCCACATAGGTTGACCTGTGAATCGTGGACCGGTTCGGATGTCGGCGGATTTTCCGACGACGTAATTCCGGGTTGGTGCAAAATTCCAAGGAAAAATCTATTCTATCGATACAAACACCCCCAAAACGGTGTTATACCCACTCCAAAATGTTTATTTAAAAATTCAATGGTAATATATTGACATTTAGTTGAATTGAAAATTTGCAAAATTAAGTTTAGATGAGTTTTATATAGAATTTCCAGAGTTATATAAACTTTTATACTAAGTAGTTAGTAAATATAAAATTCAATCCCAATTATTTTTAAATCAGTCAAGGATGCCTATTTGGAGTTGAGAGACTGGATTTATGGTGATTTGTCAACAAATAACTTTATTTGTGTTAATTTTTCGAAAGGTGTACAAACTTTTTTTGCACCTTTTTTGATTTTTGTAATAGTATTTGTTATAGAACTTTTTCTAGAAATCATCTTTTCATGAGCTTTTTGTAGTATTTTTTTAGATGTTTCATCACAATATGTGCATAGTGCCCAAGGGGTGTAAATACTTTTTTACATACTGTAGAGTTTATTTTTTTGTTGTTTTGGCAATTCCAGCATAGTTAAATGCACATTTAGTTTTCGAGACACAATCCTAAACAAAAATATGGATTTTAAGATTATGGGATAAAAATTAAAGTGATTCCTAACAATAAAGTTTTTATAATAAAGTCTAAACCCAGTTTTCTGAAGTTATCGATAATACACATATGAAATTGTTAATAAATTCACCAGTTTTACATGTTTACAAAAATTGTACATTTCAATCCGAAATCCTTTTACCTATGCCACAAATTTACCATATGTCTGCGCTAGAGTGCTTTCGCCCAGATATTTGCGAGACTGATTTCGGTGGCACTGTGCAAACAAGCAGTTCAAGCAGCAGTTAGCGACTTGAGCAAACACTTCATGAAGGGAACCGTTTCGCGACTGGTTAAAGAAGGGGCAGGAAGTCGTGGACGTGGAAGAGCACGTGAACCTGTGCCGCCATTAGATCCTATCGCCGATGCCATTATTGGAATTGGCAAACATAAAACACATGCAAACAGTTTTTTTTTTTCTCTCTAATGTTTGCTGCTCCAAACTGGAAGAGCTTAAGTGGGGGGAATTTAAAGGGGTGACATGGAAACAAGGGTAAGGGGGTTCGTAATGCGATGCTCTTATTTGTTAGTACATATTAGGTAATGGGTTGTGATTAGCTTCGTCGGAAAACCTGCACATTTGATACAGTTGTGCCTCGAAACTAATGAATAATGTACCAATGTTGTAATTGAAATCCTTGTTTGAGCCATGAATTACCGTGCAATTAATTGAATATTGAGCAGCATTGGATCAGGTTTGGTGCGCAACGAAAAACAATATATTCCATTAGAAATAGCATAATTAAATTTGGATACCATGTGGGAGGGTAATTGTCTGTTCATATCAGTTATTTTCGACGCAATTCGGTTACACGATATAATCAGTAATAAGCCTATCAACATGTATTTAAATATTGAACAGTTGTTGATTGTATGCTGTAATTAGCATCACTACACAAATCCAGTAAGTTACGTGGATTGGATTGAAACTCTATTTACGAATAATTCATGAATAATGCATCTTCAAACAGAAAAAAACAGATGCCTTGTTTTGCAAAAAAAAAAAAAACCCAATCGCATAAATTGCTTCACAAGGCTTGAAAAAACTTATAAGTCAAACAAGGCACATCAACAACGGAAACTTTTGATATATTTCGAAATCCATAAATTGATCTAACTTGTATGTTTTGAACAACACATTCCTTTGACAAAAAATCTATATCTAAATCTATATCTTCAGGAGGAACATGTTTCTTATCGTCAGGGATGGAATAATCGCAAAAAAATCATTTTCGCTTGCGAACTTTGTTCACCCGCGAAAGAGAGAGGAGGCAAATCACGCAAAAGAAAATCGCTCCCGAAATTCTCCAAGAAAATCAATCTGCTAATGATTTTTTGTGAATTTCCTTGTCAGCCTCACTCAAACATATTTATTTCACTTTGTTTACACACATTGCCTATCTACAAAATGTGACAGGTCATTTTTCGACGTGTGACGTTACACTTGCAAGTGTAGTGGTGAAAAAGATGTTCCGCCGAATAATCAAGATGATGATTTTTTTAGATTCCTTTTACCGATCTTTCGTGCGCGAGAGAGAAGAGCCATGTTCCCTTCGGATTTTTTCTCTTGATGAACGTCCAATGATTTTCTTTTGAAGATGATTATTCCATCGCTGCTTATCGTATTCGTATATTTGTGAAATCCTAGACCAGCATTGTTGAAAAATAGCTAGGAAGGCCAGCTATTTCATTTTATTACAGATTCTTGTGTAGATTCATATTTATGAACTTATGGAAATATTTGTTTCAACAAAAAATTAATGTTTTTACCGGCTTGTATTATTATTTTTTAATTCAGAAGTCAACAACTATCTTAATTTGACTGCAAAAGAAAATAAACATTGAAAAAACATTTATATCAGTTAACACGAGTACGTTTAAGTTTTGTCAATATTTTTTTAAAAATTTTGATGCTGTTTTCTTAAGCTACTTAAGTCTTTAAAAATCCTGGTAACGCAACTTGAATCCATTAGAGTGATAAATATTGTTCAAATTTTAAAATCAATCAACTTCAAAAAACAAAAAAGATGCGAAAAAGGCTCATTTCTAAATTGAGCTTTTTAAGCATTAAAAATCAAATATTTTTAAATATAATACATACAAATTAGCGTACACATGTCCGTTTATTTATTTAAAGTTTAATTTGAAATACTTTTCTTATTTCTTCTTACAAGAACAGCAATGCCTGTTGCTTGTAAGGAACTTTGTTTTATATTCTAAATCAATAATTGTACAATTTTGAGTGAATAAAAACAGAGCTAATGTCATGTAAATCGAATTAATGAAAATATACAGTATGTAAAAAAAGTATTTACACCCCTTGGACACTATGCACATTTTGTGATGAAACATGTAACAACTTAAAGTTTGACAGAAACCTAGTACTACGTTTTGTTCAGAAACTCATGCCGAACATTGTGCAACAAAAAGCTCATCAAAAGATGATTTCTATAAAAAGTTATATAACAAAAACTATTACAAAAATAAAAAAGGTGCAAAAAAAGTTTGTACACCTTTCGAAAAATTAACATAAATAAAGTTATTTGTTAACAAATCACCATAAATGCAGTCTCCCAACTCCAAATAGGCATCCTTGACTAATTAAAAAAATAATTTGGATTGAATATAAAGTTTACTAATTACTTAGTATAAAAGTTTAGATAACTCTGGAAATTCTATATAAAACTTATCTTAACTTAATTTTGCAAACTTTCAATTTAACTAAATGTCAATATATTACCATAGAATTGCTAAATAAACATACTGGAGTGGGTATAACATCGTTTTGGGGGTCTTTGTATCGATAGAATAGATTTTTCGTTGGAATTTCGTACCAACCCGGAATTACGTCGTCGGAAAATCCGCCGGCATCCGAACCAGTCCACAATTCATGAGTCAACCTATGTGGCATCGGAAAGGGCATAAAATTTCCGATCTTTTGATACCCAAACATCTAGGTTTTCTTTAAAACCCACGTTTTTAAATACCTAGGCAAAAACGTTGTTATGGTTTCGTTTGAGCAACCTGCCAAAAATGTATGGAATTTCGTAATTTTTGTTCTCGTGGATCAAACTTACTTTTTGCCCAGGTATTTAAAAACGTAGGTTTTAAAGAAAACCTAGATGTATGGGTATCAAAAGATTGGAAATTTTATGCCCTTTCCGATGCTACATAGGTTGACTTGTGAATTGTGGACCGGTTCGGATGCCGGCGGATTTTCCGACGACGTAATTCCGGGTTGGTACGAAATTCCAACGAAAAATCTATTCTATCGATACAAAGACCCCCAAAACGATGTTATACCCACTCCAGTATGTTTATTTAGCAATTCTATGGTAATATATTGACATTTAGTTAAATTGAAAGTTTGCAAAATTAAGTTTAGATAAGTTTTATATAGAATTTCCAGAGTTATATAAACTTTTATACTAAGTAATTAGTAAACTTTATATTCAATCCAAATTATTTTTTTAATTAGTCAAGGATGCCTATTTGGAGTTGGGAGACTGCATTTATGGTGATTTGTTAACAAATAACTTTATTTATGTTAATTTTTCGAAAGGTGTACAAACTTTTTTTGCACCTTTTTTATTTTTGTAATAGTTTTTGTTATATAACTTTTTATAGAAATCATCTTTTGATGAGCTTTTTGTTGCACAATGTTCGGCATGAGTTTCTGAACAAAACGTAGTACTAGGTTTCTGACAAACTTTAAGTTGTTACATGTTTCATCACAAAATGTGCATAGTGCCCAAGGGGTGTAAATACTTTTTTTACATACTGTAAGCTGAATCAATTTTTAAAACTATTGTCCCCGTGAAATTTTATATTTTTGAGCGTGAAAAATCACTAGCTCTAATTTTGACAAAAAAAAAATAAACAAATTTTCGATTTTATTAAATAGAACATGGGTGTTCATGAGGGTGCCCAGAGTATGGGACTTTTTCTCAAAACCTCGCTCCACAAGCTGAATATTGTTCCTTGAGCTATTTTAGGACTCTGGGCAATCCTCTTCACGTATTTTTTTTTTCTATTTGAAACAACTCAAGGTTTTCAAATATTTCGAAAAAGTTTAAAAAAATATTTGCATTCCTTGAGCACCTTTTAAACAAAACGAAGTAGTTTTTTTTATTTTTTATGGTTTAATTTTATCACATAGTTTTCAGCTTGATGAATTACTCCTCATAGCCCAAGAGGCCTGGGTTCAATCCCAGACGGCATTTTTGGAGACGAGATTTGCCTGATCACGACCTCTATCGGATGGGGAAGTTAAACGTCGGTTCGGTCCATTTGCGTAATAGAGGTTTTGGGTGACTCACCGCACATAACCTTCGAACGCCTAAAAATGAGCAGAAACTTGCAACAGAGACCACAAAAGACACGGGGGTCATTAAAGCGGATTGCTTTTTAGCATAAAAACGTGATTTAAATTATGAGATAAATTAATATCATTCCTCTATCAGTCATATTTTGTTGAAAGCTATCACTCTAACACTGCCGTTTTACGGCGATATGATGTATACGCCATTTTGGACATTTTCAATTTTATTGTACAGTCTGATAAAGAATCTTAAAAGCTACCTCCTGACGAAAGAATTTTTCAAAAAATTGCTCTGGGGCCCATTTTATTAAGCAAACAAACAATGATGTATACGCCAATTTTACTCATCATGATGTATGTATACAATGTACATTGAGAATTGATAGAAGTCAAATTCAATACTGTTTGAATGTTGATTTGAGCTTTTAGGACCAAATAAAGACTGGCCAATATTTTATTACATTATTTCTATTTAATTCTTAAGGGGACGTCCATTAGGCGTCATCCATAAAGTACGTCACGTTCTGAGGGAAGAGGGAGGTTTTGAGCAAGTTTGACATTGCGTGTTTAAAGCATAGGGAAATCGTGACAAAGGGGGGTTGAGTAAATTTTGGCTGATTTTAATGTGACGTACTTAATGGATGACACCTTATCCACATCCACGTAGACACTTTTTTGAAAATTCTAGACCCACCCACCTCCCTTGCGGACAGTTGTTCATGCAAAAAATGTGTTTATGGAGTGTAGACAATCGCTAAGGGAGCGTTCTTTAATTACGTAACGCGCAAAATCTGATTTTTAGACCCCCCCCCCTCGTAACAAAATTTCAATAAAAATTTTGTATGGAGCGTAACACGGCCTCCGAAACCCCCCCCCCCCAACTGCGTTACGTAACAAAAGAACGCTCCCTAATACCCTCCCCCCCTTAAAGTATCCACGTGGACAATGCATTAAGGGATCCGCTCAGCTGTCAAAATAGCTGGCACAAAAAATAAAGCCAGCTTTGATCGCTTTGAACGAGCAATGTATACATACATCATTGGGAAGGAAAAGTAGTGATTTTTTATTGCTATTTTTTCGGCCAAATGATGTTTGTGGTTTAAAATCGTAGAGAATAGGAAAAAACAAGAAATTATGTAGGTGCCACATTTTTATTGTACTTTCTAACAGTTTCTACAGAGCAAACCTTAAATTAGTCATTTTAAATTGAAAAAATGAAAAAAAAAAACAGAAAATAGTGTCTACAGCAAAATCACCTCAATGGCGTATACATCATATCTCCGTAAAACGGCAGAACAGTAGTGCTCCTTTTTATTTTACTTTAAACTGTATTTTCTTGAATACTATCAAACATTTGGAACGAATTCTACCAAACCAATTTTCATCCAATTTGGTGAAAAAACCACCAAGATTAATTTCAAAATTTTAATGATTTTAATATAAATTTTAATTATTCAGAAATTAATATTTTAAGAATAAAAAACCTTGACATCGAATCTTATGACCATCTGATTAATGCAACAAGATTAATATATTGAATTGAATGGAATTATTTTAAGTTTCTTTTTTATAATTGGTGATTTTTCAGCTCAAAACAAGACCAAATATCCTCCTTATGCATACCGAATACACTGACGTACAAAAATTGACAAAAATGTCTGCGCAGGCTCAACTCGAGGGGAAGCATGAAGTTGTGGGTGTCCAGAATCAGGTGCACTTTGAATTTTTCAAAAATATTTAGACAGTAATTCTCCATACAAACTTTGAAGAAAAACCAAGTGCACATGATTCTGGGGACCCAAAACTTCATGCTTTCCCTCGAGTTGAGCCTGCGCAGAAATTTTGTTGGTCGGTGTAAAATAAACTATTCTTAAACACAGCATTACAAAAAAATGATCTATTTTAGTTAATATATGACTTCAAATCGTTCCACCCGACTGACGACGTCCACAGGATGGCGAAGATGGAGTTGATCGATGATTGGCTCCAGCGAGTGCTACCGAAGTTCTGGATGGGGTGCGCCACCTCAGTCAATCCCCTGCTGCAGCGGTTGTCCCCTTGAGCTGTGATATTAGATTAAGTAATGCCTCCTTTCCTCTAACTATCCCACATCTATTAGCTATTTCGAAGGTTATTTTTGCAATTTTTTTCCTTCTCTGTCTAATTCGTTCTCCTTAGTACCAGTAAACTCTCTCCCCATTTTGAACAAATCAGCTGTTGAAAGGTAGTCCATATCTCAGCTCAGGATAACAACTGCACCAATGTAATTGTTAAAGCAACCTAATAAAATGAAATGAAATGAAATATGACTTCAAACACACACCAACATAAGAGTTCATACTCCACAACTTCTCCCTCAAGTGTAAAAACGAATTAAATGCATTTATCTGCTGAGCTGCGGTTTTAGGTTAATTTATCGTTCAATTTTCGTTTCACGCTCGATAAATGCATTAAGGGATAACATAAATCTCGCTCTGTTGAGTTGTGCTGTTTTCTTGCCTGTTATTAATTTTCCTATTACCGCAAGCGCACTTTTGAAAGCACAACATCGCTCACAAACTGTGCAGCTTTGTTTGACTGTGCCGTTTAATAAACGATTTCGAACGGAACTCGAATCAACAAATGAAAGTTCACAGAGCTGTAAAATCGACAAATAAAAACAAACAAACAGACAAATCAAATGCCGCACGTCAAAGCCATTCCCAAAGTCTGTTTGTTTTCCATCGTTACACGAGAAAACGAGAGAAAAATCATTTCCTTCTCGTTTCCGGTGCTTACCCACACCCACACACACACATGGGAAAAGTTCCAAAGTTTTCAGCTGATATGATACCATTTTGGGTTCCCCTCTATTGTGCACTCACAATCACACACGCACACATTCACAGTAATACCAATATCGAGCGCCGAAAAATTGCAATTCCTCGTTCCATTTGAAGAATTTTTCCTGTCATCTTTCGCCTCTCAGTTGGATGCTGCATGACACAAGAGGTTTCCTTTTGACGTTCAATAATGGATCCAAAATTGAGAAGAAAGCAGCTTACTTCGTTTTTTTTTTCCACGTGCGAAACCGGTTTCCCCTCACCTCACAACTCAATAATCAATGGTTGTCAATCGCTTACGTTCGGTTCTCCACCCTCGCAAAAAAGGGCGGCTCTAAGATTTTCCACCTATACGATAGATATGAATACGGGGGCGGATGAAAGCTATGGTGGAAATCGAAGTGTTTTTTATTTGCAAAACAGGCAGTTTCGAGTTCTGGAGCAAGCTTATCCCGAGGGGGACAATTTTGCAGCACCTACGTAAGGGCGGGATGAAGTCAAACTGCAGAGGATCGAAAGTGCATCAATCCAAATGGGTTGCAGTGCTGTACGACTTTGTAGATTTTCAGTCGATATCATTTGAATTGTAAACACATACAAAAAACCTTAAAAACTCAAACAAAATCATAACTTCTCAATCCTAAAGAAAATGTTTGACAAAGATGATAGTCAAGTTTTCCGTTTTCAACAAAAATATTCTGAGAATAGTTCAAACTAAGAGTTAAAAATATACTTCATTACACGATGTAAATGCTAAATTTTATTTATCAAAAAGTGTGAGACTTACTCCAACTATAGTTTATTCTTTTCTGTTGCTTATTTTCTGACCTTTTCCAAAAATTACAGGTTCGGGCATAATATCATATATTTGACTTCCAGATTCGTACAGACTAATTTTCAGTTCCACATCGGACTTACTGAGCTTAAACAACGTTTGCGGCGAGCAACTGATTCGGGAGATTAAGTTTATGAAACATGATTTTTAACATTTCTTCGTCACATTAGATTGAGATTGTGTCAGAGCATTTTTGCATTTTTTTAATTTTTTTGTACTGTTTTATTTAGCTTATATACTTTGTAGCGGCCTTCCTTATGACCAAAGAAGCCATTTTGTATGATTTTTTTCATTCATACTAGTCACCACACAACTTCGGCATACAGTAATGGTACGTACATTCAAGATCCTCTGTAATTACTCTTAGCTTTAAGTAAAATGTAATTACAAAAGCCGACTCGGTCCTAACCAGGTCCCAGTACCAAAAAGGACCTAATAAAAATAATTTTATGAAAAAAAAATGGTACAAAATTGTGTCTTTTGTACATATTTTTATCCATTTGATATCTTCAGTAAAGTTGTAGGATAAATAAAGGTTCGGTGTGGCTGAAGCAAGATATTACAAACCGAAATACCCCATCGGAGATTTGTACGTAAATTTATTTCCATCAATTAAAGCGGCGCTTTTTTTGAGGTTTTTTAACTGATTTGGGCTAGTGAATCGATCTCTAAACAAATATTTTAAAAGATTTGCAAAAAAATCTTTTTGAACTTTTTAAATCCGTTTAAATTTTCAAATGATATTCGAATTTTAACACAACCATATTAAGGCTGATCTTTTAGGGGGACATTCATGGTCCCAGAGGTTCAAGGATAAAACGAAGCTCGTCTGTATTTAAAGTGAAATATGGAATGGTAATTTTTGGTTGCAAATTTAACTTTGCTTCTAAATTTTTTTTTTTAATTTCGCTTGTCAATTTTTAATTAAGATTTCTTCAATATTTTTTCGAAAAGTCACCTTTGGGATTATGTAGGGGAGAGTGGGGAGACTTGATCCCCGGGGACACTTGATCCCAAGCCTGTATCTCGTCAGCATGTGGGTAAAACAATTAGCTTTGTTCTAGAAAGTTGTGCGAAATTAAGGTGTAACGTGCCATCATTAAATATGGCGAAAAAACATGGAGGAAAAATAATCCCGTTCCACTTTAACCATGACACTTTCCCGTTCCACCTTATGCCGTAATAATTGGAAGCTCTATTGAAATATTTGGAATACTCTACACTATAAACTGGTACACTAAACATAATTACAATCACTAGACTCTAAACATTTTCGGGAATTCAGATAAATATAAAAATATTCACTAAAAGGCAAAACATTTGATAATCTAGCCCTTTTTTAAGGGATTCATTTTCTCCATACAAAAATTGGTGTTACTAAAAACGTCTTAAAACGCCCGTTTTATTGTACATACCTAAATAAAATTATAATCACAAGACGTGCTGCAATCAGGAGAACCGGCAGATTTCCACCAAAAGTCACAAAACTCACGATTTTCACCAAAACTTCCCCCAAAAGTCGTGAGTTGGAAATGCTCGCATGCAAATTTTTCTTTGTTCTGACACATTCCAACGCCAGCAGCAGCTGCATTAGTGTTGGTTATCATCAAAACTGATTTCACGCAATGTTGCCAGAAATGCAATCAAACACTTTACTTATAAAAAGGCTTGTTTTGCACAACTTTTCAGGTTTCTTGTATACAGATTGAAGATATTCGAATAAATAAATGTTTTGTCAACTTGTTTTGTCAATTTATAACAGTGTTCTATCACTTTACAACATAATAAGTATCATTGATGTTTTTTCCAACATAATTCAACCATTATGTTCCAGCATGCCCGGCAACACTTTCCTAGAACAACCCAGGGGAATGAAAGGAATGTCAATTTGTTGCTTGAATTTTCGTAGCCTACATCAACATATGCTTTGCCTTATTTTCTATAGGTGTGCCCACTAAATGCAAAGGAGATGTCAGTTACGCATTGTGAGATTTGCGCATTGTGAATCTCTTTTCAAATGTTAGTAAAAAGGAACTCTCATACAATAGGTTATTTTCAATTGTTGGCAGTGTTTTTTTTTCACTCACACAACTACATCTAAAAGCATTCACAAATACTAGTTAACCAATGACGTCATCAATGATCATCATCGTTCCAATACATTCACATCGCACTAACACATTGTCATTTGGGATGATCAGGCGTTTCACCTCAACTAAAACTCATTGTAGAAAACAAAGAAAAAAATTGAAAAATGTTTAGAGTGAGTTACACACATTTTTCTTAAACGAGCTGCAAAAAACTTCCAAGAGATCTTTTTTTCTTTGTTTTGATATGTGTAGAAAACACTCAAAAATTATTCAAAAAAATATTTTTTATACATGAATTTTTTGATAAACTTATCAACTCCAAAACCCTTACGCATTTGACGTTAAATTTATCGTCATACTATTTTACAATCAATTGTTTAAAAAAGTGCGTTTAGGGAGACTTGATCCCTGCATTTTTACAGTCACTGGAATCAGCCTCAAGATTAATTAATTGGGCTGGGTTTTCATACATAGTTTCCTTTAGTTTAGTTGTACATAAGTTACTTTAATTTGAACCTTTTTTCAAAAGTTTCGTAATCAAAAATTTCCAGCTTTTGTAAACATGCTTAATTTTGGTCTAAAAAATAATATTTTAAGTTTTTAAACATTTTAAATACTAAACTTGTTATATTTTGAACACAAACGTACAGTTTTTATGCGAAATTGCTGTAACTTATAGATAATTAAAAGTTTGGATGAATAAGAAACATTTTGCTTAAGATTTCTTCAAAATGTTGAAAGGGGGATCAAGTTACCCCAAACATTTTTAAAATGCCGGCTTAAAATATTTTTTTAAAACGCTTGGCATGATTCGAAGAGTTAATCTGATTAAATACCCTTATTAGCCAAACATAGATGAATGTTTCAGCTTTCAATTCATGCAAAAAGTTTATAGTTTTGTGAGAAATTGACAGAATTATGTGCGATATAAAAAAGGGGATCAAGTCTCCCCACTCTCCCCTACTATTCTTAACTCAAGCGCAAAAGTGCCTGCCCCAGAATCCGAGGTCTGTTTTTTTGATATCTCGTGACGGAGGGGCAGTACGACCCCTTTCATTTTTGAGCATGCGAAAAAGAAGTGCTTTTTAATAATTTGCAGCCAGCAAAGGTGATGCGATAGAAATTTGGTGTCAAAGGAAATTTTATGTTAATTTGGACGCCCGATTTGATGGCGTACTCAAAATTCCGAAAAAAACGTATTTTTGATCGAAAAAGGCACTAAATTTTTTTTTAAACTCTGCTATTTCGTTACACAACTGTAAAAAAATTGGAACATGTCATATTAAGGTAAACTCAATGTTCTTTTCGATCTATATTAACCCAGAAGGGTAATTTTATCATTTGAAAAAAAAAAATCATTTTAAAATGTCGTGTTTTTTTCTAACTTTGTGGTGTGATTTTTAAGAGCGTAACAAACTTTTTTTTCTAAAACCGCGATAATTTGTGATACTTACTAGCAAACCCCTTATGTTTATATAACAAATTTTTTGTTACTGTCTGCTCTACAATTTTTAGAACATTGTTACACTCTAAAAAATAACTCTGCAAAGTTAGAAAAAACACGAAATTTCAAAATGAAAAAATTTGTTCTAGATGAAAAATTACTTTTTTGGGTTAGTGTAGAGTTCGAAAATAACATTAAATTTCCCTTAAAATGACATGTTCCAAAAAAATTCACAGTTGAGTCACGGGTTTTAAAAACTTTTTTAAGTGTTTGGATGAAAAATACGTTTTTTTTCGGAATTTTGAGTACGCCATCAAATCGGGCGTCCAATTTTACATAAAAGTCCCTTTGACACCAAATTTCTATCTCATCACCGTTTCTGGCTGCAGATTATTGAAAAAAAAAACACTTCTTTTTTCGAATGTTCAAAAATGAAATGGGTCGTACTGCCCCTCCGTCACGAGATATAAAAAAACGGACCTCGGACAAAAGTTACCCCTTGGGACAAAGTGTCACGCAAACCGAAATGGGATCGGGTCAACTGCTGTGTGAGTTGGCAGAGAATTGCACATCTAATTACCTCGAATTTGAAACTTCCACCAGATTCTGTTTAATTATACTTTTTACGGAAAGGAGGTGTCAAATTGAAACAATGAGTCGAGTTTTTGAAAGCACCTTCAACGAAAACTCAATAGCTTACCAGTTCTGTTTGTTGCAGACGATACATATAATGATAGTTTCACCTTAAAAAAATGAAACAACAAGCCATAGTCTGAAGATTAGCGTGGTTCAAGGATATAAGAAAAGGATAAAAAAGTTTTATTTCGAGCGCATCACCCGGAATTTTGGCCCCAGAAGCCTGTTAAATGTGGGTCCAGTTTAGGTCTGAAGTAAGAATGGATTTTAATAATTTAATTGACTTATTTTTCCCTTTTCAACTCTACTTCGAGAAAGTTTTCCTCTACCAGATGAAATATTCTAATCTCAGAGATTTCGTATAGGTTTTGATCCAGGGAACATCTTTGTAAATCATCTCGCGCTTTGCGATGTTCTACAAAGTTGTTCCTTCGATCAAAACCTTAAAGAAACTTAAGAAAAGGATAATTTGATTGGGGTTTTTGAAAACATTCTCTAAGAAGATGAAAACAATGAAAATTCCCCATAGTAAATTGATTAAGGCTCCAACGAAAATTCAGGTCAAAAGTGGACCAACTACACCTTAACCAAATGAGCTCACATTTTCAGGCTTATAGCTTCTGGGGCCATAGTGCCATAAAATTTTGGTTATACGCTCGATATCTAACCCCTTTTGTCTTTTTTATATATATTTTTCTGACGAAAACAAAAATATCAGCGAAACAAAAAATAACCTTTTGCGGTACTGTGCATCGAATATTTTCAAAAAATCATAATATGTTTGAATAAACCCATACATGCAAAAAAAGATTCTTAGCGCAAAGGAATGCATTTGACTTACATTTCAATTGAGTGGTACGGTTGTCAAACTTTGTTTTCTTGTTAATGAATCTGTTTCACCTTTCTTGATTTTTTTCCATTTCCTGTTAAAAGTCGACCGATCTTCCCAAATAGCCAAAACGTTGAGGCTGTAACTTTGCCCATAAAACTGGCCCCACTTTCCCCAGACGAGCACTGCACAGCCGTGCACAGTTGTGTGCATTAAGTCAAAATGGTAAAGAAATCAAAGCCCCAGCATAAGATGATTGGATTTCGATTCCTGAACTCGCCCTCAGTCAGGAACTTTTTGCAAACGCTAGGCCCCGCGCAAGGGGATCTGCAAATCAAAGAGCTTTACGAGCGCTTTGCAGCGAGCGCCCTGCCCTGGGAGATGCAGTTTTACGGCTGAACAGGGAGCTTATGCTTGTCCGGGGCCAGGCGGAAAACTAGCTGAATGTGTTTTTCGTTTTTCTTGCTGTATGATTCATGGGACCGACAGCCGAACCGAAAGTAAGTAAATCCAAGTTGGTGGGGGGAAAGAAGCTTATTTTTGCTTTTTATTTTCACTTTTTGGACCATTTCCACTTTTATGTGCATCGATGCAGATGTCGGGAATGTCATCTTGAATGAAGGAAGGAACAGAAGCGACAGGAAATGCTTTGAAGCATGTTGAGCTTTGAAGAATTGGTTTGGTTTGAAAACTTCAGATTGAATTTTGGCTTTTATTTCCTGCTTGGATGAATTTTCGATTATTAGTTAGTTTTTTGTCCATGTTTTTTGATTGGGCTGAATTTTTTTTGAAATCGTTATTATTTGTTGCATTTACCTTTAAGTAATGGTTTGTAAAAGAAACACAAAATCTCTGCTGGTAAACACCGGTCACCCCCAGTTTCTAAGACTCCCCTTGATCTGCATGGCAACCAATCCGAACCCGTACCCAATTAATCAGAAACTTTAATGAAATTGCACCCCCGGTGTCTTTGTGCGTTGTCTTCTTGAACTTTTCTCCACCAGTTTGCGGAATTGTTCCCGCGGAGAAATGCTGTTTAGTGGACGCGTTTATTAAGACTTTGCGGTGTAATTTTCCACCCCGGTGCACTGAAAGTTTAACACGTCTAATGAAAATTAATGGCCATGGGGATGGGACGACTCCGACAGGGTAACGGGGCGCTGGACCTGACCTGACCTAAGCCAATACACTGCACTACCCTGTGCCCTGTGGGTCGAGAACAATTTCACACCCAAGCGGAGGAGGTTAATGAGATCCAGTTAGAAGAAAATAAGCGCCATGCAACGTTCCTGTTTATGTGTGCGCGTGTGTGTGTTTTCGGGTTTCAGTGGGTATGTGTGTCACAGTAACGGTGCGACACAATTCTTGCGAAGAAAGTTGGCCTTTTAACCCCCAAGGATTAACCCTCAACTGACTAGGTAGTTTGTTGAACTGAGCTTTGAAAACAAATGGCAAGAGAGCATTTCTGATCAAAAATAGTTATGAACGTTTTAATTGAAATTCGAAAATAGTTGTCTAGCTAGTAGCTAACTTGTCGCACGTGCATTTTGGGCCAAATTGAGTTGAGAACGCCATTTTGTGCAGCTCACAATGCCTTACCTTTTGACCTTCACAGTTCCACTAAATTCGATTTCAATCCTGAGATATTCAATAAAAACCGAAAAAACTCCGTGCATTTTTGTCACTTTGCATATGAAAGAAGTTTCAATCTTGTCGTGCTATCTTGACACACCCTGAAAATTACTGTAAGTGCGACAATGGGCAAAGGAATTTCAGGTCAGAACGCGTTTGACGCACGTACAAGTTAGACTACCGTAAACATTTTCAGTTATAACTCGGGTTTCCAGCAACCAACTTCAACCAAACGGACAACTCAGCATTCCCCCCTGGCTGGGGGCGATCGTTTGCCAGCGTGGTTGCTGCCGGTAGCGGCAATGCGGTCCAGCAAGAAGTCACCGGGGAAGATCTCTTCACCCTGCCAGAGTTCTTTGCTCTCGCGGGGGAGATGATGTCGAGGTTTCGGACCAGCCGTAACAAGGCGGAGCAATTTCTAGCCCTTGGGGAGCTGATGATCAAGCACCGGATCACCGTCATGAGATATCGAAAACTGAACCTCTGATTCGTGATTAGGGAACAAAATTACCCCTTTTAAAAAACAAAACAAAATTACACGAGCTGTGCGAGTTTACGGACTCACATGCCATTTCTATTTATTTTTTTAATTTTAAGGCTTAAAATAAAATTTGAGGGTGATCCAACGAGTTATTTTTCGCTTATTTTTTTTTGGGAATAGCAAAAGTATTGCATAAAGGCTCACCAAATATGAAGGATGGTATGTCTCTCCATATCAAAATACAAAAATCATTTTTTTATTTTTTTTTTAAGTGGAGCAATTCTCTGAGATTTCGGTCATTCGATTTTTTTTTCGTATTTTTTAATCCGGCTGAAATTTTTTTGGTGCCTTCGATAAGCCCAAAGAAGCCATTTTGTATCATTAGTTTGTCTATATAATTTTCCATACAAATTTGGCAGCTCTCCATATAAAAAATATATTAGGCCGATGCAAATATTTAAAAAAGTTTTTGTCCCTCGGCCCTGGCCGAGGTCAAGGGGGGGGGGCAAAAAAATAAAAAAAAATAAAAATTTCAATAACAAGCCATAGTCTTCACATTTAAATGAAAAAAGTGTTTTAGAATGAATTTTACACTAGTTCAGTTGTTTTGTAATCATTAGTTTTCAAAAAATCTAAGATCTGACAAAAACAAAAATTGCATCTAAAAAAAAAAATTGCATCGAAAATTTTCAAAAAATCTTAAGATTTTTTAATAAACCCAAACATGCTAAAAATGTTTTTAAACGCAGGAGAATTGATTTTAATTTGATTTCAGCTGGTTGCACTTGAATTTTCATTGAAATTTTGAAGTTTATTGTAAAAATATTTGTTTTGCCCCCTGATTTTTCGGGCCAATTTTGAAGGGGGGGGGGGGGGGTGACAAAAACTTTAAAAAATATTTGTACCAGCCTTAGAAAATTTAAAAAATCTGTATCTTTTGAAGGAATTTTTTGATCGATTTGGTGTTTTTCGCAAAGTTGTAGGCATGGATAAGGACTACACTGAAAAAAAAAAGATATTTTTTTTATATTTTTAATTTGACTTTTTGTCATCAAAACTTAATTTGCAAAAAACACTATTTTTATTTTTTGATCTGTTTTAGGGGACATTAAATGCCAACTTTTCAGAAATTTACAGAATGTGCGCAAAATCTTTGACCGAGTTGTACATTTTTGAAATCAATACTGATTTTTCAAAAAATCTAAATAAAAAAAAATCTTAATTATTCGCTCGACAGCATTGCCTTGGCGTTCTCGATTGCGAGATTCCTACTCGAAGCTAGGTTTCCAAAAGCTTGATTGTTGAGGCAATTGCAAACTTCTTTTAACACCTATGCTTCCATCCACCCCGGGATTCGAACTGACGACCTTTGGATTGTTAGTCCAACTGCCTACCAACGACTCCACCGAGGCAGGACCCACTTTTGACAAAATATTTTAAGAAAGCTGAGCCTGACCCCCCCCCCCCCCTCCCCATGGACGTAATTTTTGAACGAACCTCAATATTTAGATTTTTAAAAAAAAAACAGTATTGATTCAAAAATAAGCACATTATGTAAATTTCTGAAAAGTTGGCATTTGATGTCCCCTAAAACATATTAAAAAAATAAAAAAATAAAAATAATTTTTTTTGCAAATCAAGATTCAGTGGCAAAAATTGAAATAAAAAAAAATAAAAAAAATACCGCGTATCATTTTTTTCAGTGTTATCCTTATCCCTACCTACAACTTTGCCGAAGACACCAAATCAATCAAAAAATTCCTTCAAAAGATACAGATTTTATAATATTCATTTTTGTATGGAGAGCAACCAAATTTGTATGGAAAATTATTTGGACAAACTAATGATACAAAATGGCTTCTTTGGGCTTACTGAAGGCACCAAAAAAGTTTCAGCCAGATTAAAAGATACAAAAATTAATATTAAATAAAAAGACCTATTTCGTAGCGAATAGCTCAGTGGTCTAAGTGTCTAAATTTTCAAAAATCTAAAATCAATCAATTTTATTTGTATGACTTGATTTTTTAATCGAAACAAAACATAAGACTGCGTTTCAATTCGAAGTAGGGGATATATACCTATTTTAATCAGTCTAAACCGTTCGACCAATTCTCATCACTTTTGCCGTTTTGCGCTATTAAATCAACATTTTCAGATGTATCAACAATGGAGAGTTGCTTGCTCACTTTTGTTTGAGCTATGTATTGCTTTGGAACAGTCAAAAACACTTTATGAAAGCTGTAATTCATGATCAAAGTGCTGATAGGCCGATAATAGAAATAGGCTGAGAAATGGTATATTTCCCCTATGAGCTTAATAAACCTTCCTACGGTATTTGCATTACTTTTGCTATATAAACGCTTGAGCTTTGTCATTTTCTGACAATTTATTTACAGTATAAATACACATTTTACAAAACAAATAATCCTTGGACAACAACACCTTTTTGAGACCCCAACTTAAACGACCTTTATCTCCGGCAAATTTCATCGGGTTGCTCCGAGTTGCATTCGACAGGCATTTTTCTATACTTTGAACACGAATAGTAAAGTCCATGCTAAGTGACTTACTGGTTCAGGAAATCCGAAACAACCGAAAAGTTATTTTTTTCTGTTCACGTGTATGCGATACCATGACACTTACGATAGTTGAAATTGATCCATAAAACTTACTTAAAACACAATACACTATTGCCAAAACCACTCTGGAGTGTTACTGGCCAGTACTAGGCAGTCTGGAACCGGTTCCCGGATACCCGATGAACGGGTTTGTTCAACAAGGGTCCTACAACTGTTTTAAATCAAGCAATCGATCGAGTTCTGCGATGAAATAAATGTTGATTCAAATAAATGGTTTGCAGTGTTCGTTTCAACATAGTGTTTTGATCAAAACATAGCACTGCCTCCAAATTTAAACGGAGGGAATCCATCGCTGTCTTCTCGTAACGTCTTATTGACGTTTAGACCTGCACATCCACTATATGGACACGTAATTTCGTAATAATTTTTTAGAACGATGAATTTTGTTACAAATTTTGTTTTCGTTTTTTTTTTTTTGATAATTTATGAACTACATTCCTTATCATTAAATTGAGGGAATTCTTTAAAATTCGTCCAAAAAATCACTACCCAGGGTTAGTTTCTACAGTCCGCGACTAAATCCTCTACGCTTCGCCGAGTTCGACCCACCACGTCCGAGACAGAAGGTGGGAATTGTGACGCGAAACGCCCCAAAAAAACAAGAACAAGAAAAAAAAAAACAAACGAAATGAAGCCAACCCCGTCCGAACAAAGGGACTCAAGTTTTGCTGGCCCCTTCGTCGGGCAAGTCCAATGTCCAAGCTGAGCGGGGAAGCAGGACGAAAGCTGCAGCGAATGGGTTTGAAGTTTATTAAGAAACAACGCGATGTGGCGAATGTGCCACACAGCATGAAATCAGAAAAGTTCCAGCTAAATTACGTAATTTTCTGCGACAGTTTTTCACTGGGAAATGTTGCTTGCTTGTTATTTTCTTAGAGCCACTTTTTGCGTCAACTCAACCAGGCAGGCTGCAACTTGCTTAGCCACTAGTGCAGAAAGACTAACAACATAATCTAGACAAAGTGCTTTTTGGTCGTCCAGCCATGATTCACGTCATTTTGGTCGGCGCGCTCTTGGAAGTTGCTGGACTTTCTTAAGGCATAATCTTCTCACACAACTGCTGCTGCTGCATCATGGTTTAGGGAGTCTGATAAGAAATTAGTGCTAATTGCTTCGGCGCTTGTGTTGGGGAGTTTCAGTTTTTCATGCTCTTCAACGTATCTTTTTATCATAATTCTCTGATTATGATCGAGTGGGACATATTCTTACGGATCAAATTGAAATATTTTGTTTTTTAAAAAACAAAAAACAAAAAACAAAAATAAAAAATAAAAAATAAAAAATAAAAAAACAAAAAACAAAAATCAAAAAACAAAAAAAAAACAAATAAACTGTGTTTCCAAGGCAAACCCATGAGTTCACCCTTTTCAAAACCACACAAGAAGGTTTTTGATTCCCCTTCTTAGTGTGCACCATTTCCACTTCCAAACCATCAATTACAATCTGCATTCAGAGCTTTTTTTCCCTTGCTTTTCCCATTCTCCAATAGAGCACCACCATCGGCAGCCTCACGTGCACCGGCCTGAAGAAATCATGCCAATTTTAACGAGCTTTTCTTTCAGGGAGCAAACTCTTTGCACCAAATTCCACCCCACGAGCAAGGGCCCTGCTGCTTGAAATTGGAATCCTTCTGTAACTGGAACACGTTTCTAGTTCTAGTTCTGGTTCCGTATATGAAAAGCCTCCTCCAGCCTCCCCTTCCGCCATACAAGAGAGGGCCCTTCGAAACGTGAGTTTGAGCCGAGCGTGCACGTGGTGGTTGCATTTTCCAAGTTTAGATCTGAAGCTGAGCCGCGCCAAGTTTGGTCCGTTCGTCCCTCCGTCCGGGTTTGAGGCCGGTTCGGTTTGAAATTTCAATTTCCCACAGACATGCACGGATAGCGTGCAAGATACGTTACGGTGTGTGTGTGTTTGTGTGTGTGGTTGTTTTGTGTGTGTGTGTGTGTGTGTGTGTGTGTGTGTGTGTGTGTGTGTGTGTGTGTGTGTGTGTGTGTGTGTGTGTGTGTGTGTGTGTGAGCGCACTGTTCGAAAACCCTCAAATTTCCATCGCTGGCCACATCTCCAGCCATGGAAAAGTGCATGTAATCGCGTGATGTGACGGAAGGTGCATTGGGGGAAATTGAGCTGGATATCTTAAGGGGTTACATAAATGTAGAAAATCACAAAATTTCATATTACAGAAAATTTAGTAAATCCACCAAAAAAAATATATATATATTTTCAAATACCCCAGAAAGTTTCATGAAGATATTTCATGATTTAGCTGAGTAAGAGACGATTTAAGTTCAAAATTTTGCCATGCGCAAAGCGAACTGTCAAACTTTGTTAGCGCTTTTCCCTGAGTTGATTTACGGGTGCCTCAATATCTCGAGATAGGATGGACCAAATTGGCTGAAATTTGAGGTGAAGACTCTCAAGATGTATCCCGTGTGCATGACGAAGCCCGATTTTTTAATTTTGGTTTTTAAAAAATTACAAAAATCAAAATGTGACGATTTTTAATATGAAAAAAAAATATCTTTTTTTTTATAATTTTTTTGTAAATCTGCCTTCGTCATGCACACGGAACCGGATAACGAGTTTTCACCAAAATTTTGAGCAGATTTGGTCAACGCAGTGTCGCAGATATCGTGGCACCCGTTTTCTGAAACTGCTAACTTCAAATAGTTATATCTCGGCAATGATACAACCAAATTTTTTCAAAAATGTTTTGTTAAAAGATGAAAATGAATATTATAATGCCCTGAAAATAGATTCAAGAAAAAAAAACATGTGTGTGCTCATATCAACTTCTGAAAAGTTTGCCGATTTACATGTATGTAACCCCTTAAGGTACGATTAAAAATTTAAAATATTTATTTTTAATATGTAAATTTACTTTTTCTTACTGTTGTAATGAATCTATTACTACTTTTTTGAATGTACGCAAGTTGATGTAAAAGTACCGTCAGTGGGGTGACATTGGGTCTGGGGGTGAAGTTGGGTCAAAGTGTTTTTTTACGGATTTGACAATTTCTCAGGTTCTTCTCAATGAAATTAAATTCTGTTAAAATGGTTGTGTATGGGACATCCTAAGATGACTTAGCTGAAAAAAAGCTCGTTCATATAACAAATCCTGTTATTTTGGCAGCTGTCTCAAGTTGAGGTACGTTTTTGGCCAAAAATTTCGTCTCGAAAAATCAACTTTTTAATATTTTTGCTGTAATTACTCCAAAAGTACCTAAATGTTTGAAAATCTCTACTTTAAACATTTTAGCATGTCAATACGATTCCCTCGAACAACAAACACTGTTGGATGACTTGTTTTTACCATATTGTTGTATTTGAGCTAAATTTTACTTTCATTTGACCCAATGTCATCCCCTCTAAGGGGTGAAATTGAGTCACTGACGGTACATACTTTTTATTAAACGCAGCAATAGAAGCCTGGTTCACGGATATATGAAAAAGATGAAAGTGTTCAATTTCGATTGCATCAATTGGAATTTTCAGTCCCAGAAGCCAGCCAGAAAATTTGAACTCCTTTCTTCAAGGTTTAGTTGCTCCAGTTTTGTTCTGAAGTTTGTATAAGGAGTTTGCTTGTGTGATGGAGTTATCGCGATTTAAGGAAAAAAAGTTTTGAAAAAGTTAGTGGTCGTCGATCATAGCCATTCAATGTCATCCGCGACGAATACGAACGACGAAACAAAGAAAAACAAAAAAAAAAGTAACTTTCTGAAAACTTTTTTTCCGTTAAATCGCGATAACTCGTGATAGTTACAGGGAAACTCCCTATGCATCAACATTTCTGTAATTGTCTGCTCTACAACTTTGTAAAACATTATGACACTCTAATAAAAAAAAACCTTGCAAAGTTTCAAAATACACGAAATTTTAAAATAAAAACTATGATTCTAAATGAAAAAAATATCCTACTTTTTTAATGAAATAAAAAGACGTTTTTTGGAATTCATTTCCGACACCAAACTCCCTAACCATCGCTATGTTAGGTTGCAAATTATTCAAAAACACGTCTTATTTAGAACGGTCAAAAAGGGGAGGGGTCATACCGCACCTCCGTAACGAGATATCGAAAAATGAACCCTTAGGAAAAATTTTCACGCAAATCCATGAGGGATCGGGTCAACTGCTGGGTGAGTTGGCGGAGAATGCTACACATACGTGAAGGTGGGTCTATTAACCCTGTACTGCCCAAATTTTTTATTAGAAAATTTTTATTTTTCCCGTGTTCAGGAGGTCATTTTGAGCAACTTTTGTTCTACGAAAAACTTTACTTCTCTTGTTTTATGTTTTTGTTGTTTCATTTTTAGTATTTTAATCTGCATTTATCTTGCTTAGTTTATGTTTGTTTTTGGAAGTTTTTGGCCTACTCTACCACCTCCTATCATTACATTTTGCCTATCTAATTTTTTCATGTTTTTACAGTCACTTTTTCAATTTTTTGCCTGTTTTTCACATTTTCTGCTATAATATGACACCATTATCATTCAACTTGTAACAAAATACGTAGAGGCATAGTCTGGGACACTAGAAAAAATACTCCATACTTCTTTTTACTTAAAATATAGGGAATGTTAGTAAAAAATACAGCCAAAGTTGACCCCTAAAAAAATTACATTTTTGTAAACATTGGCAAAGTCACATAAAACAAGTAAAACTTCCAACCCATACATTTTCTAAAGTTCTAAGAGTTCTTCTTTCCAATGCTTTTTAAAGATCAAAAATTGGTTGAAAAATTGATTTTTGGCGATTTTTTAAATCGAAGCCCGTCTAAAGGCGGGGTTGGGTTGTAGAGGGTTAAGTCGAATTTAGCAGTTCGTTTCTAAAGTGATTTATAGCCTTCCCTCAGGAAGGTGAGGAAGGTAGAAATATGTCAAATCAAAATTACAAGAAAAATAGTGTCAGCTCATAATACCACGAAACAACAGGTGTTAAATCATGCTTGGTTTACTTTTAGTAGCTTGGTCAAAATTTTCAACAAATGTTTTGATTTAGCATATTTTCCCAGCAGGAAAAATGCCAAGGTAATTCCGATTTTGAAACTTCATTAGTTTTCTTTTATCTATTAGTAAATAATTTGAAAGAAATAATTTTTAATAGAATGATGATCCACTAGGGTGTAATATGGTTGTATGGAAAAAAATAAAGTTGTCCAAATTTTGCGAGCACAGCCATTTTTCAGTTCCTTTTGGGGTCCTAAACAACTCCCCAAAGTTTGGGAACGATTGGTTTAGTCCTCACTTTGCGCAAAGCGATTCAATTTTCCATATAAATTTGTATGGGTAAAACCATTTTTTTGGATTTTGATATTTATAAAATCCACGTTTCACGCTGTACTAAAACCGGATTCATATTCGGATGCTCTGGAAGGTGCTCTACAACTTTCCCGAAGAGAGTATGGTGCTAACTTGCTCTTATAAAAAGATACAGCGTGTTCAAAACTCGTCTAAAACGTGTTTTTTGCTCGAAAATCACGTTTTAGACGAGTTTTGAGGACGCTGTATCTTCTTTCAGGGACAAGCTAGCACCATACTCTCTTCGGGAAAGTTGTAGTGCACATTCCAGAGCATCCGAATATGAATCCGGTTTTAGTACAGCGTGAAACGTGGATTTTATAAATATCAAAATCCAAAAAAATGGTTTTACCCATACAAATTCATATGGAAAATTGAATCGCTTTGCGCAAAGTGAGGACTAAACCAATCGTTCCCAAACTTTGGGGAGTTGTTTAGGACCCCAAAAGGAACTGAAAAATTACTTTGCTGGAAAATCGATTTTGATATTACACCCTAATGATCCAAATTAATGAAAATTCAATTTTCGTTGATGAGCAGCTTGGATTAAGCATTAGGCATTCAACTACTCATCAGTTGTTGAGAGTTTAAAATTTAATTCTGAGCAACATTTTCCGATTTATATCGTGAAAATTATTCAAAAATATTTGACGGATCTCAATCTGCAGGTTTGTTTTCACGCGACAAATCTGATCAACTGGCGTCCCTCAAGGTGGCACTTTTAATTGTCTTGTCTAATTTGCCCCCAGGATGTCAGAAATCACTTTTTGCTGATGATACAAGCATTTCCGCCAAATGTAGAAGTCCGCGTGTCGTCACAAGAAGATTACAAAAAAATGCTTGGGTATTTTCAGTTCTCATTTGAATATGTGGTAAATTACTCAAAATGCTTCGCGAACTCAACTTATTAGGGCTGATTTTCTTAAACCAAAAAGTCATCACATCGTAAAGATGAATGAGGTAATTTTAAAATGGGAGGCTTGCTTTTGACAAAAACCTTACTTACAAGGATTACATTGAAAGTATACAGGTTAAATTGAACAAATGTTTTAAAGGTTTGTATCCACTTATAAACAGGAATTCTAGACTTTGTCTCAAGAATACATTGTTAGTTTTAAACAAATTTTCAGACATGCCATGCATTATAATGTGCCGATCTGGACAAGCTGTTGCATAACCAGCAAGAAAAAGGTTCAGATTATTCAGAACAAAATCTCAAAAAAAAAAATATTCTGAAACTTCAACAATTGGCCGAGGTTAACACTTTGGATGTTATGTCCAACAAGAAAATACGGACCATCAAAATTTTTGCGCAGGTTCAACTCGAGGGGAAGCATTAAGTTTAGGGTCCCCAGAACCACGTGTACTTTAATTTTTTCAAAAAAAATTATACAGGGTCGAATGGTTTTTCTCCAAAAAATGTATGGAGAATTAGGGCGGTTCGCTACTCCCACATATTGTATGCAATTTTTTGGTTGTATGCAAGAGCGACGAACCACCCTTATTCTCCATACAAACTTTGCAGAAAAACCATTCGGCCCTGTCTAAATATTTTTGAAAAAATCAAAGTACACGTGGTTCTGGTTACCCTAAGCTTCATGCTTCCCCTCGAGTTGAACCTGCGTGGTAATTTTTGTAAATTTTTGTAGGTCAGTGTAATTTATGAAATTGTAATTTATGACATAAATCATTGCAGTCTTCTGCTGGATTGATCCGCTCTCTGCACAGCAAAAAAATTCTGTGTAAAATCGCATACAAAATCATGCACATCACCTTTGTGAGAAAAATCATGTAATATTGTATGAGAAAACGTGTACACAAAAAGCATGTACCGAAGAAAAAAAATTAGGTCTGCTCACCCCAAAAATAACATCAATCTGGCGAAAGTCATACTAAGATTACCAACTCCGCGCACTAACCCGCTCGGCTATCTCACCGCTGTAAAAATGGTTGGATCAATGCCAATGTAACAGTAAGGGTTCCGTACTGCATACGATGTATGGGGAATTTACAGCTACATCGGTGAAGATCCAGCTTTATACATAGCGGCGAGATAGCCGAGTGAGTTGGGGCGCGGACTTGGTAATCTGTATATGACTCTCGCCGGATTGATGTTATTTTTGGGGTGAGCAGACCTGATTTTTTTTCTTCGGTACATGCTTTTTGTGTACACGTTTTCTCATACTTTTGCATGCGATTTTACCATCGGATTTTTTGCTGTGTGTATAGTTCAGAAGTTAGTTTTAAGAGCGAGTTTTTCACCAATGTGTAACAGGTCGTATCGAGGTGCTCCGATTTGGATGAAACTTTCAGCGTTTGTTTGTCTATGCATGAGATGAACTCATGCCAAATATGAGCCCTCTACGACAAAGGGAAGTGGGGTAAAACGGGCTTTAAAGTTTGAGGTCAAAAAAACATAAAAAATCTTAAAATTGCTCGCATTTCCGTAAAACTTCATCAATTCCAACTCTCTTAGATGCATTCAAATGGTCTTTTGAAGCCCTTCAAAATGTGCTATAGACATCCAGGATTGGTTTGACTTTTTCTCTTAGCTTTTGCAAATTACTGTCAAAAATGGATTTTTTTAAAACCTTAATATCTTTTTGCAACAGCCTCCAACACCCATACTCCCTTAGGTCAAAAGATAGGTAATTTCATGCACTATAAGCCTACGGTATTAACTTTTTGGCCAATCACAGTTTTTCTCATAGTTTTTCAATTTTTCTAGAAAAAACATTTTACAAAGTTTATTTTTTTCCCTGTAGGCCAAGAAGACGGCACTTTTTGGTCTCAATTTTGTCATATTCGAAATCCTCGGACGATTTCACGTAAGTTAGAAGTATTGGAGTTGTAATTTTGATTTAAAAAATTGCCATTTAGAATGAATTTAAATATTTTTTAACAATTTATTCGATTAGGGGTAAAACAGGTTTTCGCCTACTTGATACAGCATTTGACATATTGATCCCAGGATAAACGAGATCTATTTCTTTTTTCAAAAATGTTTTATGAATTATTTTTTAAATCAAAATTACAACTCCAATACTTCTAACTTACGTGAAATTGTCCGAGGATTCCGAATATGATAAAATTGAGACCAAAAAGTGCCGTCTTCTTGGCCTACAGGGCAAAATCTAACGTTGTAAAATGTTTGTTTTAGAAAAATTGAAAAACTGTGAGAAAAACTACGATTTGCCAAAAAGTTAATACCGTAGGCTTATAGTGCATGAAATTACCTATCTTTTGACCTATGAGAGTATGGGTGTTGGAGGATGTTGCAAAAAAAATATTAAGGTTTTAAAACAATCAATTTTTGACAGTAATTTGCAAAAGCTAAGAGAAAAAGTCAAACCAATCCTGGATGTCTATAGCACATTTTGAAGTGCTCCAAAAGACCTTTCGAATGCATCTAAGAGAGTTGGAATTGATGAAGTTTTACGAAAATGCGAGCAATTTTAAGATTTTTTTATGTTTTTTCGACTTCAAACTTCAAAGCCCGTTTTACCCCACTTCCCTTTGTCGTAGAGGACTCATATTTGGCATGAGTTCATCTCATGTACAGACAAACAAACGCTGAAAGTTTCATCCAAATCGGAGCACCTCGATACGACCTCTAGAACAAACCGAGCAATATTTACAAATACTGCCTCTTAAGCTTAGTCCTTTTGTAAATGAAGAATTTTCTACATTGGAAATCACTGAATGTACCACTTCATTAATAAATTGTTATTGCTATTTGAAATTGAGCTGAAAATCACCTATTGTCATTGAACACTCAAAGATAGTTTCGACTTAATTAAGGTACATGGGGAAGAAAATCTTAATAAATAAATGAAAAAAAACCACGCTTGATTTTATTAGTTGAAGTGGAAAATACTTCCACTGTTCATTTTGGCCCATTAAAACCCCTTCAATAATAGGCCAATTATTCAATCAATTAATCATACTCCATTTCCCAATTAATGGTTCACTCAAGTTAATTTTTTTTTAATATACGATTTACGCAAAGTTTCGCACAAAAGCGTACTTTTAAAAGTGCTCACTAGACTTGACGAGGGCTTTTTGCTTGCAAAGCTGTAAACTTGAACCCCATCCTCTCCACAACGGGATGATTCCATGTGAAGTTATGGTTCATTTTCCCCTTGAAAACATTCCCCAACCAGCTCAAACCTGTGGGATCAAGCACTTTTTTCAGCTAGAACCGATTCGAAGGGGTTTCCAGCTTCGACGACGCCCCGGCAGCGGACCAAGTATTAGAAATCCATAAGGAAATTTGGGTGGGGGGAGGCCAAGTGCAAATTGTTGCGGCTGCAGCGAACGTGTCGAACGATAAATTTCATGGTTTTTTGGGGGTAGTGGGTAATCCCCCCCCCCCCACCCTACCACGGAAAACTTACATGGGTTGGTTGTAATGGTACCACATACGACAGGCGCGCACACATGCACGAAAATGTGCACAAGTTTGGTGTGGTGGTCGGGGGGTGGAATTTTCTATTAGAAACTAGTCAATCATTACCAATTCCAACTGGATTTGCGCGCTGGTGATGAAGCGATAAAAAAGCGAGTTTGAAAAAGAGTGTAATGGGGTTGGAGAGGGGAGAGGGTTGGAATCGCGTTAAGCTCAGGGTTTCGCCACATGCATCTTTTATGTATTTTACACCAGACACGTAATAAAAAGCTTGTATGGGGTGTGTACATAAATGTAAAACAGATGTGCAATACAGCATGGGCTGAGGTGGGCAATGAAAAAGTTTCCAAATGTTGATGTTGAATCTTTTTATCACATAATCTAAATTTTAAGAACTTATTTTTTCATTTTTTTACTTTTTTGTGACTCAAAAATTGATACTTTTAGCCCTAGGTCATGTACTTGGACGATTTTATTTCGGCGAAGCTAACAAAAAAAATAAACGTCAAAATTTCCAAGCAAAAACTATCACAAAAGGGTCTAGCTCATTTCCCCGAATGCCATTTCCCCGAAAATCATTTCCCCTAATTGACCACATACCCGAATACCACTTCCCCTAATCAGCCACATCCCCGAATGCCATTTCCCCGAATATCATTTCCCCTAATCTGCCATTTCCCCGAATGCCATTTCCCCGAAGTGACACTTACGCCAATTGCCGTTTATTTAAATATAATTTTCTCGAATTTTCATATCCCCTAATCATCATTTTCGCTAAAGCCTTTTTCCATGACTAACAGCTATTTTCTTTCTCATTTTTACCAAACAAACAGCTTTTTCGGGTATGCTGTTGATTAAATGTTGTAAATTGGGTAGTAAAGCCCTTTGTCAATTGTTATGAACAACGGTATGAAACAAGATTAAAAACCAATTCTGATAACGTTTTTTTTTTTCATTTTTATGCAAACAAAAAGTTATTGACAAGACAACATTTTTCGGATCAACTATGGTCCCCTTGGAACGAGCTGTCAAGTAGGAGTTTTTCTGCCAAGAAGGGCCGTGAAGTGATTTTTGTTTAAACTGAATTAAAAATCCATTTTAAATCCTTAGCGGTTGTTCAAAGGGTCATTGTACTTAGAAAAATAAGCTTTATCGTTGTAAACAATAATATCTTAATTTTAGGACCCAATTACAGTCCAGACTCGATTATCCGAAGGTTTGTATGGGACTTCGGATAATGGAATCACGAACAAAACAATTTTTTTTCGTTTTTTTTCTTTTTCTTGTTATAAACATTAAATTTGAGTTCTGCAACCCCATTTTAGGCAAATTTGAATAGTTGATTGCCTATTAAATAATAAAATGCATTTTTTTAATATTTCAACACCGCCATATTGGCCGCCATCTTGGATTTAAAAGTTTTAAATCACTTTAACGTAGTTAAGGGGTCATACTTAAGTTCGACAATAAAAATTTAGGCATCGAATATTTTTTTTCGTGATTCGATTATCCGAAGTTTTGATTATCCGAAGTGAAATTTTTCCGAGGCCTTCGGATAATCGAGTCTGGACTGCACTAGATTTTTTTTTGTTCAATTAACATTTGTATTCAACCGCATAATTAGATGTTGTTTTTGAGAAATTTGCAAGGAAATTTGTCTTTTTTCGAATTTTGTTCAAGAACCCAAAAATTGAACAAATAGGTACATAAGGCTTAACAAATTTTATTTAAAGTTTTTGTTGATTATACTTTTCACCAAATCCCAAACCAGCAATGTGAATAAAATGATCAGTGTGAACGGGGTTTTGTACTACGAAAATCGCACGGTATGTTTTTTGAATCATAAAAAATAACAAAACTTTTATTGCATTATTATTATCTTGTCTATAAGAAAAAAGTATTTGTTTTGAGAATATATATAAAAAAGTAGTCTGTAAGTCTGTAACAATATTCATTGTATTTGAATGAATAGTACCAAACCTTTCAACACCCCTTCCCTTCTAAAATGCTACGTCTGTTCTGAATGAAGCCAAAAATAAAGTTGATCATTCAAGCCCGCATAAAAAAGTACCATATAAAAACTTTTTTTCATATGGTAATTGAACTTTAAACTATATTGTTACTACCATTTCCAAAAATGTTTGACTACTATTTTAAAAATGGCATGTATATGGTTGGCATGAATTTTTACTATCTCACAAATGGTTTAACCATCTGGCATAAGGGTGGTTAGCAATGGTAACCTTAAAAAACTCAGTACTATTTTCGTCAAAAAACTGTTTGTTGTATGGTAAATAAATGGTTTAAGTACTATTTGGCAAAAAGTAACCTTAAATCAAACAGTTCACAAATAGTTTAATATAGTTAAATTTTAATTTTGGGAAATTGAAAAACGATTTCACAAATAGTTACCATTTCTCAAAGTGTCATTGTATGATCCAATATGGTAATCAAATGGTAATTTTTTATCCGGGAGGCCAATACGAACCTTTTAAGAAATATTATGTGTAGTTTGATGTTATAAAAATTGCCATCAATTTTTTTCTTATAAAATGCTATTTCCCCGAACGCGGTCAAGCGGAAATGCCCGGTGCCCAGGAGCGCGCGCGTTCGGGGAAATGGCATTCAGGGAAATGTCTATTCAGGGAAATGTCTATTCAGGGATATGACTAATCGGGTAAGTGGCATTCGGGATTGTGACCCATTCGGGAAAATGGCATTCGGGGATGTGGACGATTAGGGGAAATGGGAAATTCGGGTAAATGGAATTCGGGGAAATGACTATTAGGGGAAGTGTCTTTTCGGGGAAGTGGCATTCGGGGAAATATCCTTTCGGTAATATGGGTTTCGGGGAAATGTCATAGATTCATCACAAAATGCTTTATGCATTATAACAGTTTTGCTATTACTGAAAATTTGCAAAATATCAATAAATTTATCAAAAAAATAAACTGTTTCCTATTACACATGTACTTTAAATAGTTTACAATAGATACATGTTTTTTGCTATGGAAATTGTAATTTCCAATGATTTCCAATGATATCTTGTTATCTTGATTTTGGGGCATTTTTAAAGAGCACCCCCCCCCCTTTCCAAAATCAGAAATAAAATATGCAATAACTTTTTATTTTTTTGTTAAAATTGTGCTTTTCAAAATCATTTCTGGATGTTTTGGATAATTTTGACAAAGAGCTCTATTTTCGAGGGTTGAACATGTTTTAGCCACAATTTCCATTCAATGTTATAGATAATTATGCCAATCTAGATTTCAACCTTTTCTTAACATTTGTTGATTTCAAATTTCTCAAAAGCCCAACTCAACCGACTTTTTATTAATCTCAAAAAAAAAAAAAAAAAAAATTGATCAATAATAATACTTTCTATCTCATGCTTGCTTTTTCCGAACAGTAATTTGGTTCCACTTTGACAGTTCTAAGTTGAGGCCGCTTTGCGAACCACTATTCCACACCCAGATCATAATCAGAAAAAAACATCGATTTCAAATTTGTACTTTTTTATGGCCAGTTGGCACAAAATGACACATAAGCATTCAAAAAATTTAAATAACATGAAAAGTAAAGCGTAAAGAGTAAAGAGTAAAGAGTAAAGAGTAAAGAGTAAAGAGTAAAGAGTAAAGAGTAAAGAGTAAAGAGTAAAGAGTAAAAGGTAAAGAGTAAAGAGTAAAGAGTAAAGAGTAAAGAGTAAAGAGTAAAGAGTAAAGAGTAAAGAGTAAAGAGTAAAGAGTAAAGAGTAAAGAGTAAAGAGTAAAGAGTAAAGAGTAAAGAGTAAAGAGTAAAGAGTAAAGAGTAAAGAGTAAAGAGTAAAAAAATAATTATTTGAGAGTTGCGGATTTCAGAGATTTTTCAAGATAGTACGCCAAGATTGAAACTTGTTTCATATGAAAAGTGACAACAATGCAAGAAACTTTTTCGGATTTATTGAACATCTCAGGAATCGAATTTTCGGGATCTGTGAAAGTCAAAAGTTTTCTTGGCTACTTGGTCTGCATGTATGGGTCAAAGAACCCCTAGCCAGCGGTTGTTGTTTTGTGTGTGTTTTTATTTTATTTTGTGTAACTGTTTACTGGCGAAAGCCTTTATGGAGAGGCGAAATGTCACTCTCAGGGTTTCAATCGAACTGTCAAATCGGGGCTCCAATCGAGCAGCAAGACCATGCAAGAAAAAGGTCGGAATCAATTTAAAAATAATTTTGACGAAAAAACTAGATTCATAACAATCACAAGCATGGTAAATCTGTTGTTAATAAAAATCTGGTAGCTTTGATTTTATTTTTGCTTGCTGGCACGTACCAAAGGAAAACTACAAGCTTTTCAACCTTAAATTTGAACGTCTTTGCTGCCCCTGATCGCATAAATGTCCCATATGCATTTTTGAGTTATTTGAGTTATTGATGCAGTTTGGTTCAAAATCGTGAGCTCTTTCCAAAAAGCCTATAACATCCAGTACTTTGTTCTAGAAATCTGGAGGAAATCCAGTTTTTTCGCGAAAACTTTACACGTAGGCTTATGTATGGGACAAACTTCAAATGCGTTTTTCTCAGCTTGCTGTTTTTGCATATGGGACATTTATGCGAACATGGGCAGTTTGGGTGTTTGAAATTTCTCCCAGAACATTTCATTTCCCTTTATAGGTCCCTTGTTTACTGTTGTATTGAGAGTTGGTGGTTGAACGGATTGTTTAAAATTCAAATTGAAAGGTTAAGAATTGAGAGTTAACAAACAGGAGTTCAGCGTTCAGCAATTAGTGTTGAAGTTTTAGAATTGAGAGCTTAATGTAAATTTTATCCAGAGTTAAAAAATCAATCCAAAACTCAAGGAATTTGGATATGACAAATTTTATCTTATAAACTATTTTTGACCGGTTTAAAATTTTGCAACCCCTGAAACCCATCTGCTACAGTGCCCCGGGCAGCAACCAGTTTCGACCGTAAAAGAAGCATATTTTTATCGTGTGCCTTTTGATTTCATAGGTTCATGCAAAGTATTGCACGGCGCTCGGTCCTAGAGAATGAAGAACGAAAAAAAAGGCGCACAGGTTTGGTGCACGTTACACACGTGAGCGATCGTGATTTTATGTAATAACAGACAAAGAACAGCGCTGGAAAAGAGGTGGTACGCGGCGTCGGTAGGAAAACCAAGGAAAATGGATTACAATCCGGTGTTTCTTCAGGAGTAGCTGAGCAGTCGCAGCTTGAGCAGCAGCTGGGCCACGTTCCACTGCAGCATTGGTGGCGTTTTGAGCAGCAACTTACGCGACGGCTCCTCCAGGCTGTCCTTCAGCAGGTGGTACACATCCGGGTTGTACTGGAAGGGGAATTTACATTTAGTTTCATGACAAAGGACATTTTTTTGCTCCCCTGCTCGAGAGCGTCGATTTAATTTCATAAATTCGATTTGGCATAAGAATAAGGTACCGGTTGATTCTCCGGCACCGGTTGGTACGCCAGCAGCACTTGGTCCAGCGGTGAGCAGCTCTCCTCCACGGTGACGGTAGCCGCTTTGAGTGGATTTGCCATCACCGTTACAAAGTCCGGCTCCTGGCGGCCCTCAATCAGCTGCCGCGCCCGAAACACGACTTCCCGATGGGGGGCAAAATTGTTCCAAAAGCTGCGGCTGAAGTTGTGCGTCAGGCAGAACCCGGCCAGACACTTGAGGGTGTGCAGTTCCAGCGATTCGTGCTTGGGGGTGGCCATTCCGGACACGTAGAACGGTGCGTCCGGCTCGGGGAAGAGGTTGAGATTGACGCGGGTCAGATACTTTTCTAGCTGGTCCAGGGAGAGGAAATCGACCGGGGGAGTGATGTTCTGGGGGGCGCTCTCGAAGGCGAGTCGATAGCCGGCCAGGGTAATGCTGATGGACACCGTGATTCCCGGGCAATTGAGGGTTATAGTGGTGGTGAGGTCGGCTCTGGAGAGTAAAAGCGAATGGTTGAAGTACTTCCATTTTCATGCAGAACTAAAAGGTTTGGTGGATTCTGAATCAGACCTCTTGTAATCCATTATCTACTAAATTCCATTATCTTTCCTAAACCAGGTAATTGTTAAAAGGGTTTGAGCACCAAAAATCTTTTAACTACATTTAATACTTCAAAATGCTGAGGGCAATTGCATTAAAATCTTCTGAATAAGGAAAGTAAACTAAAGTCCATTAACGAATTCAACGCGGGCCGGCAAAGGTGCTTCTATGGTTTCCCAAATTAAAGTGATTTTGAAACAATGTTTTCCATGTATCAAAATGTAAAATACTCACACCTTCCCCGTCCTCCTCATGTCCCACTCCTTGAACGGAAAGTTAAAGTTCTTCTGCATCGCGAACCCAAAGCTGCCAAGCTTGGACACCCAAAAGGTGACCACCTTCCCGTCCGGATCGTACTCCTGCCTGTGCACCAGCCTGGTCGACCATCGTCCCGCGGCATGCGGAATCAGCTTCAGCTCGGTCGGTTGCTCTTCCTCGGGCTTGGGTTCCCGCTCGTCATCGGTGGGTGCCTCCGAAACGGTCAAGGTCGTCGATTTTCGGCGCTTGCGGCGCTTCTTGGTAGCTGCCCCCGGCGAAGCTTGCTGCTGCTGCTGGCGTCGCTGGTTAAGGGCAAGCAAGAAAGAGGACTGCCGGGACGACGCCCTCGAAAGCCGCTTCGCCAGCTCGTCATCCGACGGGTGGACGTGACTCTTGGAACGTCGTGAAGTTCCTAAACTGATACCTGCTTCCCCCTCCAGTACGAGTTCCTCCGACTCGGCTGGTTCCACAAAGAGCGGTTGCTCCTGTTCCCGCAGACGGTCCAGCAGTTTGAGAAACGAAGAAAACAATTTGTACACCGTTTCGGCCCGGAACTCGTCGTCCGAGCTGGCCGCTACGCGCAGTTCCTGCAGCATCTCGTCAATGTCCAGCTCGGCCGATTCGAGCCCTTTTCGTTCGGTGAGCACCAGCATCGGGATGGTGCTCTCCGGTGGGAACAGATAGTTTGGGCAGGTTTGGGCCATTGCCAGTTCTTGGAGCAGCGATTGGACGGGCGTTTCGATGGTTGGGCTGACGAGATGGCCACCGAAGCTCGCTACGCTTTCCGAGCCTTCGGGAACGTCTGCGGTGCTGGGTATCCGGAGAAGTTCGCGGCTGTGAGACAACAGCTGAAAGAAAGGAGAGGAGAGCACCTCACACGTATCAGTCCACAAATTTAGCATACTCTGATCAAGCTCAAATTTGGTGGAGCCGATGATACCATCAAAACAAGCCTTCAAAATTCAATGTCTTTAGTTGTTATATGTAGTTCACAAAAAATCACAAAATCTCCGGAACACGATGGTGAGGTTTACAATTTAGTTAGATTAAGGGTGCAACACACCCTAAAAATGGTTTTTAAAAAATTGCCAAAATTCAATTTTCAACCAACTTTTGCTCTTTTAAAAGCATTGGAAAGAAGAACTCTTAAAATTTTAGAAATTTTTAGGGTTGGAAGTTTGACTTGTTTTCTGTGACTTTGGCAATATTTAAAAAAAACATGTTTTTAGGGGTCAACTTTGGCTGTGTTTTGTACTAAAATTTCCTTTATTTTAAGTAAAAAGAAGTATGCAGTAATTTTTGTAGTGTCCCAGACTATGTTTCTACGCATTTTTTGCAATTAAAATGATAACGTTTCCATTCTTTAGCAGAAAATGTGAAGATCAAGCAAAAAATTGAAAAGGTGACTGTAAAAACATGGAAAAATTGCATTTCTACGCATAATTGTCCCACCAAGTATTTTCTATCACGAAATCAAAAGTTTTACGAAGAATTATGTCTTGTTTACCTGTTGTTTCGCGAGAGAATTACAAATGAGAATGATAAACTGCTAACTGGGATGATTAGGGACATATGATGCGAATAGGGACCCCCGGGACAATTATGCGTAGATTCACAGAAATCTGTCGAAAAACTTCGATCGCGTTTTTCTCAGCTGCACTTTTTTGAACATGAGACAATTATGCGTAGAACGGCAGTGAAGCTTCTGAAGAATTTGCTATGTTTAAGAACTAACACTGTTAATAAAAATTTAACGAAATATATAGTTGTTTCACATATACTGTACAAAATATCCTTCCTAAAGTATCCACTGTTTACATTTCCGAAAATTTTTTTTTTAAGAAGACTCTGCTTTTTAAACTCAATTAAATGAATTTAACAACTAGATTGCATACAAATTGATTAACCCTCTACAACCCAACCCCGCCTCTAGACGGGCTTCGATTTAAAAAAATCGCCAAAAATCCATTTTTCAACCAATTTTTGATCTTCAAAAAGCATTGGAAAGAAGAACTTTTAAAATTTTGGAAAATTTTAGGGTTTGAAGTTTGACTTGTTTTATGTGACTTTGCCAATGTTTTTAAAAATGTATTTTTTTTAGGGGTCAACTTTGGCTGTGTTTTTTACTACCATTTCCTATCTTTTAAGTAAAAAGAAGTATGCAGTAATTTTTCTAGTGTTCCAGACTATGCCTTTATGCATTTATTTACAATTTAAATGATAATGGTTCCATTTTATAGCAGAAAATATGAAAAACATGCAAAAAATTGAAAAAGTTACTTTAAAAACATGAAAAAAATAGATAGGCAAAATGTAATGATAGGAGGTGGTAGAAGAGGCCAAATACTACTAAAAACAAACATAAACTCAACAAGATAAATGCAAATTAAAATACAAAAAATTAAACAAGAAAAACATAAAACAAGAGAAGTAAAGTTTTTCGTAGAACAAAAGTTGCTCAAAATTACCTCCTGAACACGGGAAAAATAAAAATTTTCGAAAAAAAAAAATTGGGCAGTAGAGGGTTAAGACACACAAAATTTGCCATAAAACATGTAATTTTGCTTTTTGGAAAAAAATAAAAAAACCAAAAAAGGTTTTTATTAAAAAACCACTCGACAACGCTTTCGCTTCAACTTGGTGTCTATGGAGAAAAGATGAAAATATTGTCATTGAAAAGAGCGCACGATTTCCGTTAGGTCTTTTTAACTTTGCATAACATTTTTAGAGGGCCTAATACAAAAAGTGGAACTCTAACTGTTCTCTATTCAGAGATATTACAATTTCCGTAAAAAAGTCAAAGCAAAAAATGTTTGCGTGTAGTGGACCCTTAAGGGAACTTAAAAACGCATCTTTTGCGCAGGAGTTAAGTATGGTGCAGGATACATAATTTAAAAAAGTGTTTCGTCAAACGAAGTTTCAAACATCATTTGCCAATCAAATTTGCAATTGAAAATTATTTTACACATTTCATTATAAAGTGCAACGTTTTCCAGATATTAGCATTTTTAGACAATTTTTTGAAAAATGTTATTATTTGCATTTTTATATTTTTTATTTTTCTTTGTTTTAAAACTATTTTCGAATAGCTGAGAAAATGTCCTGGACATTTTAGACATTGTTGATAGGTCTGCTATTTGCTGAGATACAGCCCCAGAAAGTTTAAGTTCAATAAAAAGTGGAATTTTCTCGGTACCATTAAATAAGTACTCGCACAGAGTTGCAAGGCGTGATAAAAAAAATGAAAGTTTAATTTAAGTAGTGTTAGAAAAAAAAGTGTTACAAAAAAACAATTTCAGCAATTGAAAACTTAAAAAAAATTGAAAACCCTAATGTACTTAGATTTCTTTGAATGAAAAAAAAAAATATTTTTATGAATTAACCCTCTAATACTACTAACGATAACCTACAACTTGCTGAAGCCACCAAATCGATCAGAAAATCGAATATTGACTGCAAAATTGTATGGAGCCTTGTATGGGAAAACTAATGTTTCAAATGGCTTCCCGAGTAGACGGAAATAACTTGGGAATAACATTTTTTGATATTTGAAAATACTAGGCCAATAACAGTTTTTGTTATTTATAACAAGTTTTGTTATTCGTCGTTATGATTTTTTTGTTATTGGATTGTAATTTTATTATTCTTTGAACAAATCCTTGTTATTCTTTTTTGTTATTTTAACAACTAATCCGACTGAACCAGTTGGTGTTATTATTCCATAACAAAACATGTTATTCCCAAGTTATTTTTATATGTTTTTTCTTTCAGCCAATATCAGACCAATAACAAATTTTGTTATGATAACATAAACTGTTATTAAACTCTTACGCAAAAATTGATTTTCCTGGAATATTCCATAACACTTTTTGTTATTGAAATGGCATGAATTTAGTTATTCAGCAATTCCCCACGAAAACAGCACGATTCGAAAAAAAGTTCTCCGATCGGGCTCAATTTTTTTCTTGGGGTTCCTTGGCCGAAATAATTAGACCTGTATTTTTTTTTTACTATTTTTCCTTAAAAGCCTATCTAGTACCCTTTCGTTTGCGCTCAAGACAGCTAAAATCGGTTGAAATGGTGCGGAGTTATGATTTTTTGAAAAAATGTCAAAATCGACGAAAATTGCCATTTTTCGGACCAGCCTAACACGGTGTAGGTCACACTAATGGCCAAAAAAAAAATATACGGGTCCAATTATTTCGTCCAATGAACCCCCAGCACAAATTTGAGCCCGATCGGAGAACTTTTTGTTCGAATCATGCTGTTTTCGTGAGGAAATGCTGTATTACCGTCCGTTCGGGTTCTTTTAACATAGCGAATGCATGGACTAAGTTTCATTCAAATAAAATCATACATAGAAAAGCGAAACGCCAGTCACGTCCATTTGCGCTAAATCAAGCTCATGATTGAATGCTCGTAAAAATAGTCATTTTTAATACTCTAATACTTACCTCAAGGGATCTCTCATCAGCTGCTTGCATGGCCAAAAACTTCGGGTACAGCAGTTCGTTCAACCTCTCTTCAATTTTAAGCCGCTGCTCTAGCTCAAAATTCGCTTGAATCCTCTGGAACAGCTTGTGCAGCTCGGCATGAAACTTGAAATTTTGCGGCAATCGTGGCAAAATGTGGTCCACAATGAGAAAGTGCAACTTAATGTCCGCCGGGATATCGTTGATGTAAAAGTCCGGAATGACGGTCGGCTTGTTGGTGTTTTTGGGCAGCTTCGGAGCTCCAAACAGGAGTTTGGCCTTTTCGTGCTGAATTTGGTCGTAATTGAGGTGGAAATCTTTAAGCTCTTGTCGTAAGCCTTCAAACTCCTGGCTCTCTTCCCAAGCTTCCCACCGACAAACCACGGGTTCGTGCCACCAAAAGCAGAATGTGGGTAGTTTGACTGTAATTTTAATGAAATCTTCGCTCGTTTCGGCCACGAACTGCATCTCGGTTAATTGGAGATCCGCCGGCAAGGTGGTGTAGATAAAGTCACTCCGCAGCTCGGTTGGTTGGGGAAGCTTTTGAAAGCGGCTAACGGAAAAGATGCCTCCGGTAATACGGAATCTGCGCAAATTTACATGCTCTTCGCCGGCCAGACTCAACGAATCGGGCCCAATTTGTTCCATCTTTTGAAGGTACAGCTGCATCTCCTGCTGCACGAAATCCCCATCAATGTCCACCGTGGTCTCATCTGTTACGACCGGCGGGGCAATTTCCAAGGGTGGCTTTTCCTGGCCCTTCTTCTTGCCCTTTTTGCCACCCATTTTATTCTGCCCCTTCGCCTTACCACCACTCTCCTTCTTGATGGCTGCGGCACTCCCTCCCTTCGAACTCTTACCACCCCCAGCAGCACCACCCGAACTTTTGGCCATTTCCGCCTCTTCGAGCTCTTTTTGGCGTTTGGCGGCTTCAAAGACCGCCCGAGCCTCCCTCAACTCCGTCAGCCGTTTCACCCGCAGGTTCTGCCTATCGGCCCATTCAATTTCCTGCGAGGCCAGCAGGTCCGGCACCGGCTCGAGGCACCCGCACCGGAACGTGGGCTCCAGATCGGACAGATGGTCATAGCCAGTCCACAAGCCGCGCATCAAAGCGTCGCGCAGATCAAACGAAACGGATTTGGCCAGTTCCAACCCGAGCGGGGTCATTTGGAGCGTTTTTACGAGGTAATTGCTGGGGAGAAGGGGGAAATGGAAAAAAAAGTTTTTTCTTTAATTTTCATCCCAATTTTTATGCGGCTCAATTATGGATTATGATCATTGATGGCTAAGATGGAAAGAGCTTTGAGCAAAAAGTTTTCCCCATTTCTACGAGCACTGATATTGAATTGAATCCCTTTTGATGTCGAACAATCATTTGATCACAAAGCGAAGCAGCTTGTTGTATATTGCTACCTGCAAGCATTTTGTGGTAATATTTTTTTCTTTAATCTGGACCACATTGTAGTAACCACAAAACAGAAGAAAAACAACCTTCCAAAAGAAACCTGTGTTTCACCACGGAGCAATTCTTTGAGACTTCAGATTATTTTATTGCATTTTTATTTACTTTTTATGTCCATACAAAAATGATATGTGAAAATTCTAAAATCTGTCTCTTTTGAAGGAATTTTTTGATCGATTTGGTGTCTTCGGCACAGTTATACACTAAAAAAATGATGCACGGTAAAAAAAATTGGTTAATTTTAATTTAACTTTTTGTCACTAAAACTTGATTTTCAAAAAACACTATTTTTTTTATATGTTTTAGAGGACATCAAAAAAAGTGCCGGGTCCGGTGGTTTTGTGGTTAGCGTGGTAGCCTCTGAACCCCAGTAAGGCCTGGGTTCAATCCCAGACGGACCCGGTGGCCTTTTTTGAGACGAGATTTGCCTGACCACGCCTTCTATCGGATGGGGAAGTAAAACGTCGGTCCATTTGCGTAGAAGAGGTTTTGGGTGACTCACCACACATAACCTTCGGACGCCTAGAAATGAGCAGAAACTTGCAACAGAGACCACAAAAGACCCGGGGGTCGTTAAAGTGGATTACTTTGCTTTTTTAAGAGGACATCAAATGCCAACTTTTCAGAAATTTCCAGAATGGGCAAAAAAAATCTTTGACCGAGTTATGATTTTTTTAATCAGTACAGATTTTTTCAAAAAATCGAAATATTGGTCGCAAAAATTTTTCAACTTCATTTTTCGATGTAAAATCGAATTTGTAATCAATAAGTACCTTAGTAAATTTTTGATAAAGTGCACGGTTTTCAAGTTATAACCATTTTTAGGTAACTTTTTTGAAAATAGTCGCAGTTTTTCATTATTTTAAATTAGTGCACATGTTTGCCCAACTTTGAAAAAAATATTTTTGAAAAGCTGAGAAAATTCTCTATATTTTGCTTTCTTGAACTTTGTTGAAACGACCCTAAGTTGCTGAGATATTGCCATGCAAAGGTTAAAAAACAGGAAAATTGATGTTTTCTAAGCTCACCCAAACAACCCACCATTTTCAAATGTCGATATCTCAGCAACTAGTGGTCCGATTTACAATGTTATAATATGAAACATTCGTGAAATTTTCCGATCTTTTCGAAAAAAATATTTTAAGAAATCAAGACTAACATTTCAAAAGGGGCAAACATTCAATATTACGTCCTTTTTAAATGTAAGTCTTGATTTAAATTGTTTGAAAATGTTGTGTTCGAAAACATAAATTTTCCTGTTTTTTATCCTTTGCATGGCAATATCTCAGCAACTAAGGGTCGTATCAACAAAGTTAAAAAAAAGCAAATTATATAGAATTTTCTCAGCTTTTCAAAAATATTTTTTTCAGAGATGGGCAAACATGGGCACTAATTTTAAAAAATGAAAAACTGCGACTTTTTTCAAAAAAGTTACATAAAAATGGCTTTAACTTGAAAACGGTGCACTTAATCAAAAATTCCCTACAGTACTTTTTGATTGCAAATTTGATTTTACATCGAAAAATGAAGTTGAAAATTTTTTGCGACCAATATCTCGATTTTTTGAAAAAAAAAAATCTGTGTTGATTCGAACAATCATAACTCGGTCAAAGATTTTTTTGGCCACTCTGGAAATTTCTGAAAAGTTGCCATTTGATGTCCTCTAAAACATATCAAAAAATAAAAAAAAATAAAAATATTGTTTTTTTGCAAATCAAGTTTTAGTGACAAAAAGTTAAATAAAAAATCACCAATTTTTTTTTACCGTGTATCATTTTTTTTAGTGTAGTCCATATCCATACCTATAACTTTGCCGAAGACATCAAATCGATCAAAAAATTCTAAGTCAAAGATATCAAAAAGGGACCCCCGAGCTACCTTTCCATGAAAAATCATTTTAGGTACATTCAATTTCAATAATAATTGCCTTCCACCATGGCGTGTGCTGAGATATCGGCATTAGAAAATATAGGGTTGTTTGTTGGTTGTTTGGGTGAGACTTAAAAAAATCAATTTCCCTGTTTATTTTTTTATCCGCTGTATCTCAGCAACAAGTGATCCAATCTTCAATGTTTCTTGGATGAAATTGTAGGAAATTTTCTGAACTTTCCGAAAAAAAATATTTCAGGAATAGACAATCATGGACATTAAAAAAAATAAAACAAACAGTTTTTTTTTTAACTTTGAATTGCATTATATTGAAAACGGTGCACAGAATCAAGAAAATTGTTAAGTACTTTTCTATTGCAAAATAAATTTTAATAAAAAAATGTGGTCAAACAACTTTAAAGGCAAGATTTCATCATTTCATTTTTTACTTAAAAAAAAAAAACATAACTCGTCGGCAGAATTTTGGTCCATACTTTAAATGGCTTTAAAGAAGTGGGTTTTTGTCCCATAAAACATAAAAAATATAAAAAATAAAGATTTTGGGAAATTGTTTTTTTTTTGTAAAAAAAAGAATAAAAAAATCACAAAAATTCCGTAACTTAACTGTTATTTTGTGGAACATGTCATTTTAAGGGAAATTGATTGGAAAAAAATGTGTTAATCAAAATCGATTCAAAAATGTCTTAATTCTTGTCGTCGGTTACGTTCCGTTTCGTGTTCCCTCCTGCGTACTGTTGGATTTTCGAGGAAAATTAAGAGTGTCTCCCACAATTCGGGTCTTGCAAAGGAAAAGATCTCATGCAGAAAAAAATTCTCCTGGGTCACTAGAGTGTACCTTTCGGAAGTTTGTAAAGGAAAATTCCAGGGTTTTTGCGAAGCGCCAATTGCTGTTATATGAATGATTCTAGTAGATTTGTAGTCAGCAGTATCGTGACAGGTCTATTTTGTGATGTGTGGACAAAACCAGTCCGAAGACGGGGGCATTCCGAGGGTAATGACCATGGTGGGATCCTCCGAATAAAGTGAAGAAAATGCCTGCTGAGAGCGAAAAGTTGAAAAAGTTGTTATCCTCGAATTTATAATGAAAAATCTATGGGGAATTATTTATCTAAAAATTGGTGAAGGAGGAATTGCCTAAGAAGCGAGAATTTTTTTTGTCGACTTCACATCAACGCAAGCAACCGAGGAGCCTTTCATGTGTTCCTAGGGATCCGGTCCCGCAGAAGTCCTAGTAGCAGATTTTGCTGGATGCACCCGGTCAATTGCCGGTTGCCTACAAATTCAAAGAAAATCCAGATGCTGAAGATCATCTCCCGAATGGGTCAAGTTTGGCGGAAATGGTTGCTGGCCGCAGATAGCTCCTTTTCTGAAGAGTTCGTGATTTGGTGAGATCTTTCCATTATTATAATCACCAAAAGACTCTTCGTTTATTCTGACATATTTACAATCATTTACTATCATTTTAAATGATTGAAGTAGTGTGTTGAATATTTTTCTATATTGATGTCTTTGTGAGGGGAGAGTCCAATTTGCTCTCCATCCGAATTGATTATTTCTTATTTCTGAATTTCTATTCTTCTTTTTCTCTTCCTACCATCTGTCTCTTATATGTCCTTGTGAGGGGATCATCGATCCATCCGCATTGACATTCTATCTTTTCATTTTTCGTCTTGTCTTTCTTCTTATTTTTCATTGCTTTTTTTCACACTTACTACCAGTCTTTGTGAGGGGATACTGAGCTCGATTTGCTCTCCATCCGCATTGACCTTTTCTCATCTTTGATTTTCCTTTTTATCAGTAGTCAGAACCAAAGCCGGGGATTGGGTAGGGAGCATCAGGGCAGTGGACAGTATGCTGTAATGGCGGAGACTGGATGTGGATAGTGGAAGACCAGAACTACGTCACAAGGGGAAAATAAGTTTAGTAATTGTACAATTCTTGCGGATTGTCCTATTACTACATCTATTGACCTCTGTCAGTTTCCAGCTGTTTGCCGCACTCTTTTAGGCCCCCAACAGGGTGCGAGCCCTGTTTTTCAGCTTTGTCAGACTTTTTTCGGAGTTATTGGAGGTTACTGTCGGAAGGAGATTCTCATCCCCTGAGGACACCGTGAGTGATTTTGCTCGTTCGCGTCCAACCACCCCCTTTTGGCCCTTCATACGGCAGTAATTTGAAGATGCTCCCTTTGAGTCTGAGCCACTGTAATTCTAGGCAACCGCTACATAGGTCATCCTTGTGGCCCTGTTGGTTATCACATCAAATCAAATCATGTCATTTTAAGGGAAATTCAATGTTCTTTTCGAATCTACATTAACCCAGAAGGGTATTTTTTTCATTCTGAACAAATTTTTCATTTTAAAATTTCGTGTTTTTCTAGCTTTGCAGGGTTATTTTTTTAGAGTGTTACAATGTTTTACAAAGTTGTAGAGTAGACAACAAAAAAAAAAAAAAAAAAAAAACATAAGGAGTTTGCTTATAAACATCACGAGTTATCGCGATTTTACGAAAAAAAGTTTTGAAAAAGTATTTTTTGTGTTTCTTTTTGTTTCGTCATCCGTGGCTGTCGCGGGTGACCAACCATGAACGGCCATGATCAACAACGACCAACTTTTTCAAAACTTTTTTTCGTAAAATCGAGATAACTGGGGATGTTTATAAGCAAACTCCTTATGTTTCTATCTCAAAATTGTTGTAATTGTCTGCTCTACAACTTTTTAAAACATTGTTACACTCTAAAAAATAACTCTGCAAAGTTACAAAAAACACGAAATTTTAAAATGAAAAATTTTGTTCTAAATTAAAAAATTACCCTTCTGGGTCAATGTAGATTCGAATTACATTACATTACATTAAATTTACCTTGAAATGACATGTTCCAAAAAATTATACGGTCGAGTAATGGAAAATGGAAGAGTTTTTAAAATTTTTTTAGTGTTTTTTTTTTTGATGAAAAATACGTTTTTCGGAATTTTGAGTACGCCATCAAATTGGGCGTCCAATTTTACATAAAAGTCCCTTTGACACCAAATTTCTATCTCATCACCGTTTCAGGCTGCAAATTATTGAAAAACACCTCTTTTTTCGCATGTTCAAAAATGCAAGGGGTCGTACCGCCCCTCCGTCACGAGATTTCAAAAAATCGACCTCTGATTCGTGATCAGGGACAAAAGTTACCCCTTAGGACAAGGTTTTTCGCAAATCTAAAAGGGGTCTGGGCAACTTTTTCCGATTTCGTGTTAGTTGGTAGAGAATTACCCTCCTTTTAAGATTTTGATTCTTGCTTATGACTTTTGTAATGATTGTTTTACCAAGAATATTTTATTGGACTTTAATAGTCTTGCAAAGTGTCAAAAAATTACTCAAGTTAAATTATTATTTTGGCCGAACTTTTGTAAGACAAGATTAAAAAAATATTTTTTGATTTTTAATTCAATATAATTTCAAAACGATGGAAAAGAAGCAAATTAGGTAAAATTTGTCCAAAATTGAAAAATATTCAAAAACATTTAGTGTTCCAACTTACTATTCCGGTGGCAACGGTACATGCTGAAAGCTCCACAAATAGCAGCTCACAACGTCGGACGCGAACCCAAACTCGGCCGTGATGGCATCCAACGGTCTACAAAACGCATAGAATCACTTTGTTAACTTCCAATCAAACATACACTCGCGTGAAATAGACTCGGAACTTCATTTACGTCATATCGCGCCAAATGTTCCCCCCAACGCGGGCCGTTATTTCGTCCAGCACGGTGGCCATCGCGGCCCGGATTTCGTCCCGCACCGTGACCACCTCCCGCTCCGGCAGCAAATCCCGCGGCGTGGAATCGTCGATGAGGGCCAAAATCCGCAACGCATGTCCAAGTCCGGCCAGATACTGGGCGCCGATGTCGGCATTTTTTGCGCCCAGCTTGGACCACGTTTGCACCGGAATCGTGTCGTCCTGCGTCAGCGGACTGCGCTCGTCCACGGCCAACGTCCAGC